>NC_092710.1:333272213-333525652 GCF_047496885.1 Scyliorhinus torazame
TTCCTGTGTATTAGACTTTGCAGAAACCCAGACAGCACTGAACCATCTGCATATTAATGAGCGATCCCCAGGAACAATTGGAAACATTTAGTAAAACGAGGTCAAGCCAGACTCCTCGGCACCAGCAGGAACCAAGACAAAGGAAGGCCAACGGACACCTAGGGACCGCCAAGCGATCAGGGAACAGCTCCAGTATTGGAGAAATCGATCCAAGTGATCGGAACGTAGTCCAATCACTTGGAACCAGGTACGGGGTCCGCCCAAAGGGGAGGGAAGCCCCTGGGGACTATAAAATAGAGTCCCCAAGTTCAATTCGTCCTTCTTGGCAGGGTCACTCAGCAGCTCGAACCAACCCTTGACAGTGAACTGTCTAAGCTGCCGCATCAACCAAGTAAGTCTCCAGCCAACGCACGCTACGAGATAGGCGCTCCTAGCTACTAGTCCGTACCACCTTTGAAGCCTGCAGAGTCAGAACCCGAACAAAAGGCCATTTGTTCCCCTGACCTGGTGGGCCAGTCCAAAGCTAAGTATAGGCCTATAGTGTTAGAGATAGTCTAGTAAGTAGAGTTTTATGCATGAGTAGTGATTGACTGTGTATAATAAATGTGTTTTGATTTGAAACTTACTAACTGGTGTATTGAGTTATTGATCAGTACTTGAACTTGGACCTCGTGGCGGTATCATAAAGATACCTGGCGACTCAAGAGCAAAGGTTATAGAAACAGAGCAAATTAAGTAAAGATACAACGGGCAACATTTAAGAGCCAACCAAAAGTTAGCAACAATGGGCATGGGGTGGAGGCGTGGGCTTGAGTGGGGTGCTCTTTCCAGGGCCGGTGTGGACTCGATGGGCCGAATGGCCTCCTTCTGCATTGTAAATTCTATGCATCTCTGATTTCTTGTCTAATGTTATTCCCAACATTACCACTACAGTTTGATGGTCTGTATACCACCCCTACAAATGTTTTATGTCCCTTGGTGTTTCTTAACTTGAGCCATACAGATGCCACATCATCTGTACGAATATCTTTCCTCAATATTGATCTGTACAAATATCTTTCCTCAATATTCGATCAATATCGTTTTAATCAAAAATGCAACTCCGCCACCTTTTCCTTTCTGTCTGTCCTTCCTAAAAACTACATAGCCCCATGTTTAGTTCCCATCCTTGGTCACCTTGGTGCCATGTCTCCATAATACAACTATATCATATCCTTTTACATCTATCTGCGCAACTATTTCATCCATTTTATTTTGAGTGCTCCGCGCGTTCAGGTACAAAACGTTAAGGCTAGTCCTTTTAAAGTTCTTTGTCCCTTCCCTACTATTTTTTGTGTTATTATCTGATGCAGGCCTTTGATTTATTTGCCTATCACTTTTCTTATTCTCCTTTCTGTCTTTTTCTCTTGCTCCTAATTTCCCCTGCTCTGAATCCTTACATAGCAAGGGTCCCAGCAACGATCCCTGTGGCACACCACTGATCCCAGGCTTCCAATCACAAAAGCAACCATCCAACATTATCCTTTGCTTCCTATTAACACCCAATTTTGGATTAAATTTGCTAACTTGTCTTGGATCCCATGGGCTCTAATCTTTTGGAACAGCCTTCCATGTAGGACCTTGTCAAAGGCCTGTCTGAAATCCAGGTAAACCACATCGACAGCGTTACCCTCATCAATATATTTAGTTAAAAATTTTTTTTTTTTTTTTTTTAAGAGTACTCAATTCATTTTTTCCAATTAAGGAGCAATTTAGCGTGACCAATCCACCTACCCTCCACATCTTTGGGTTGTGGGGGTGAAACCCAAGTAAACACGGGGAGAATGTGCAAACTCCACACGGACAGTGACCCAGAGCCGGGATCCAACCTGGGGCCTCGGCGCCGTGAGGCAGCAGTGCTAACCATCAATATATTTAATTACCTTTTCAAAAAATTCAATTAAATTATTTAGATAGGATCTCCCACCAACACATCCGTGCTGACTATCCCTGATCAATCCTTGCCTTTCCAAGTGTTGATTAATTCTGTCCCTTAATTTCCCTACCACTGACGTTAGACTAACTGGACTGTAATTACCTAGCTTATCCCTGCTGCTCTTCTTTAGCTATCCTCCAGTCATCCGGCGCTTCACCGGTGGCCAGCAAAGATTTAAATATCTCCATCAGGAACCTCCTCTCTTACCTTCCATAGCAGCCTGGAATACATATCATCAGGCCCTGGGGGATTTATGCATCTTTATGCCCTCCAAACATCTAACACCTCATCCTTATTTGAGAAATGTTGAGTTGCCAGTCCTACCCTTCCTTCAACCATGTGTCATATAGCCGCGTGCTGATGAACACTCCCTCCCTTACCAGACAGGCTCCTTGCATTAAAATAGATGCAATTTAACCTTCCAATCCTCCCATGCCCATGTCTTCTCTGCCTGCTGGATTGATCGAGTTTTCCTTCTATATTTGATTGCATCTCACATCTATTCTGTGTCGCATCCCTCTGCCAAATTAGTTTAAAACCTCCCCAACAGCATGAGAAAATCTCCCAACAAGGCTATTGGACCCATTCCGGTTCAGGTCCAACCTGTCCAACTTCTACAGGTCCCACCTACCCCAGAAACTGTCTCAATTACCAAAAATCTGAGGCTCTCCCTCTAGCCTTTAGCCACACATTCATCTTACCTATCTTTCTATTCCTATATTCAGTGGTGCGTGGCACTGGAAGTAATCTGGAGATTACAACTTTAGAAGAAGTCCTGCTCTTTAATCTACTACCCAACTCTCTTGATTCCTGTTGCAGGACCTTGTCCCTTTTTCTACCCATGCCCTTGGTACTGACGTGTACCACAACCACTGGCTGCTCACTCTCCCCCTTCAGACTGCCCTGCAGCCGCTCGGACACATTCCTGGCCCTGGTATCAGGCAGGCAACATACCATTCGGGAGTCTCGTTCGCGGCCACAGAAATGCCTGTCAGCTCCCTTTATAATCGAGTCCTCGATCACTAAAGCTCTCCTAGTCTTTTTCCTCCCCTGCTGTGCAGCAGAGCCAACTGTGGTGTCACAAACATTGCTGCTTTTCTGAGAGGCCAACCCCCAACAGTATTCAACATGGTTTAGCTGTTTGAGAGGGGGTGACCACAGGGGCTCCTGCACTACTTGCCTACACCTACTACTCTTCCTAGTAGTCACCCAACACTTTTCTGCCTGTGCAGCTACTGCTTGTGGTGTGACCAGTTCGCTAAATGTGCTATTCACCATGTCCTCAGCTTCACGGATGCTCCATAGTGAGTCTATCCGCAGCCCCAGTCACGCAATGTGGTCATTCAGGAGCTGGAGCTACTTCCTGCACACATGGTCAGAGACTCTGGAAGTTTCCCTGATATCCCACATATTGGAGGAGGAGCATTTGAAACAGTTACATCCTCCTGCTGCACCCTTAAACTGAGCTCTTAGTTTCTCCATTTTTGAATTTTTGAATCCATTATCAAGGACTTTTAGAAAGAGGAACATTTAGAAAGCAGTGGTAGGATCAGTCAGAGTCAGCATGGATTTATGAAGGTGAAATCACGCTTGACAAATTTGTCGGAATTCTTTGAAGATGCAACCAGTACAGTTGACAAGGGGGAGCCAGTCGATGTGGTATATTTGGACTTTCAGAAGGCGTTTGACAAAGTCACGCATAAGAGATTATTGTGCAAAATTAAAGCACATGCGATTGGGGAAAGTGTATTGAGGTGTATTGAGGTGAATAGAAAACTAGTTGGCAGAGAGGAAACAAAGAGCAGGAATTAATGGGTTCTTTTCAAATTGGCAGGCAGTAACTAGTGGGGTACCACAGTGATCGATGCTGGGACCCCAGATATTCACAATATATATTAATGATTTGGATGAGGGAATAAAATGTAACATCTCAAAGTTTGCAAATGATACTAAGTTGGGTGGGAGGGTGAACTGTGACGAGGATGCAGGGATCCTACAGCATGATTTGGACAGGTTGGGCAAGTGGGCACATCAATGGCAGATTCAGTATAACTTGGATAAGTGTGAGGTTCTTCACCTTGGAAGCAAAAACAGGAAGGCAGATTACTACCTGAACTGTTGTAAATTGGGAGAGGGGAGTGTGCAGCAGGACCTGGGTGTCCTTGTGCACCAGTTGCTGTAGGTAAGCATGCAGGTGCAGCAGGCGGTAAAGAAGGCTAATGGTATGTTGGCCTTCATTGTGAGAGGTTGAGTATAGAAACAGAGATGTGTTGCTGTAATTATACAGAGCCTTGGTGAGACCACACCTGGAGTAGTGTGTGCAGTTTTGGTCTCCTTCTCTGAGGAAGGATGTTCTTGCTCTCGAGGGAGTGCAGCGAAGGTTTACCAGACTGATTCCTGGGATGGCGGGACTGCCATACGAGGAGGGAATGACTAGGTTGGGATTGTTCTCGCTGGAGTTCAGAAGAATGAGGGTGGATCGCATAGAGACTTATAAAATTCTAACAGGACTAGACAGGGTAGATGCTACCAATGATGGGTGTGTCCAGAACATGGGTCACAGTCTGAGGATTCAGGGTAAACCATTTCGGAAAGAGATGGGGAGACATTTCTTCACACAAAGAATGGTGAGCCTGTGGAATTCATTACCACAGGAAATAGTTGATGCTAAAACATTGAACATATTCAAGAGGCGGCTAGATATAGCACTTGGGGAGAATGGGATCAAAGGGAGAAAGCAGGATTACGCTATTGAGTTGGATGATCAGCCATGATCGTGATGAATGGTGGAGCAGGGTCGAAGGGCCAAAAGGCCTCCTCCTGCTCCTATCGTCTTGTGTCTAGGTATGTATCTATAACATTGGAAGATAATCAAGGGCCTTGGGTTGTTCTTGAAACAATTTCACGATCTGGTGAAAGGTCTTCCGAGTCGGGTGCCTCCAGGGACGCAAGGTTCCGAATCAAATTATAAGTTCGGGGCCCACAACCTGTCAGAAATCTCACCCTCTGCTTGTCTTCGCCTGTGACCTTGTTCGCGGTTCGATATACTGATTCTAATCCTCAACCTCTTGGTCAAATGGGTCTAGTTTCCCCAATGATAGGCATTTCCACTCACTGTTTAAATAATTCAGACTCTTGCTGGAGCTTCCCTACTTTCTCACCTATTCCTCCTTTCCTCCCTCGACTCATGAGGACCGTCGGCTGTGATCGAAAATGTTTACCTCATCGCCAATATAGTGGCTCGGGGCATACACTGGAGGCTTCCAGTAGTTAAGTAACAGGCACATAACACTATACAACAGGTCTTAACACTTGGCTCCCTGGTTCACACTGCCCAGGGTCCTGCTTCCAGGACTCCATGAAAACTCCCGACTGGCCGGGGTTAGTGCGCTCCCGTGCGATTGGCCCCCAGCCTGTCACACGGCCTGCAGAGCCCGTCCCCTTAAAGGGGCCGCCCGTGGAAACATTTAAAAAAATGTGGCTTCCTTCAGGCTCGGAAGATGCAAGAAGCCAGTGTCTGTCCCAAGTTCAGGGTCGGGGGAAGAGGAGGAACCCAGGACAGATTACAAAGTTAAGAGAGCCTGGCAAACAATGTGAAGAACACTCACCTCATAACAATACTGTTGGACTTTATTCAGGACCTTGTTCAGATCTTTGTTCAGCTGCTCCAATTCTAAAACAATCGTCGCATATCGCTTTTGAAAGTCTATGCCAATGGGAGCCGAATATGATTTCTGAGGGAGTGAGAAAGTAGTCAGTCATTTCCTACCTTAATAGGTCCGATATTGTCCTTAAGGTCAACTCCTGAAAGGTGGGTCTGGGTGGGTGAGAGAGGGAATGGGAGAGAAAAGAAAAACCCACATTTGCAGGAATAAAGACTAAACATTCCTCCCTCAAGTACGACTCACAAAAGGTAAAAGACTAGCTTGTAACACAACCATTTATAGGTTCATATTGAAGAATAGCCCACCATGCTGGTCTAGATGAACTTGGGAGATCTTGCATTTCATACAATCTTACAAAACACAAGGCCATTTGGTCAAGCATTCCCATTCTGCTCTTTGATCCCATTCATCTCCCAGCTCGGAAAACCTTTCCTTTCAAGTATTTATCCAATACCCATTAAAGTTATTGAATCTGCTTCCACTGCCAATTGTCTTAAAACTGGTTGTCGGCACCGTCAGTGGAAACAATTTCTCCCCATCAAAAGCTCTCAGAATTTTGAATATCTGAACTATTATATTGTTCCTCATTAGATCACACACGTTAAAAAATGCTGCACATGGGGGGAGATGGTGTTGTCATCGTACAAGTAATCAAGGGACCCAGGCTAATATTCTGGGGGCATGAGATCAAATCCCACAATGCCAGGAATTTGAATTCAATTACTAAAATCTGGAGTATAAAGTTAACCTCAGTAATGGTGACATTGAAATTATCACCAATTGTCGTAAAGACCCATCTGGTTCACTAATGCCCTTTAGGGAAGGAAATCTGCCATCCTTACCTGGTCTGGCCTACATGTGACTCCAGAGCCACAGCAATGTGGTTGACTTTTAACTATCCTGGCCTAGAAATGGCAATTGGGGACGGGTAATAAATGCTGGCCTTGCCTGCGATGCCCACATCCCAAGTAACCGAATGCAGCATTCCCTTAAACAGCAATGATATGAATCACCTGCTAATCTATCATTTCTTTTGGAAAGAAGGTTATTTTGGAGAATGGGAGAACTTCCTGGTCAAAGGATGCTGGGGCGGCATGGTGGCACTGCTGCCTCACAGTGCCAGTTCAATTCCGGGCTTGCTTGTGTGGAGTCTGCACATCTCCCCATATCTGTCTGGGTTTCCTCAGAGTGCTCTGGTTTCCTCTCACAGTCCAAAGATGTGCAGGTGAGGTGGGGTTATGAGGATAGGGCAGAGGAGTAGGCCTCAGTAGGATGCTCTTTCAGAGGTTTGGTGCAGACTCGATGGGCCAAATGGTCTCCTTCTGCACTGTAGGGTTTGATGGATTAGGGTACCTGTAAACTAGCAAACAGGTAGAGAAGACCGCAGATTACTGTTCCCATCAGAAAGAATTATCTCTGACAGTGTAGCTCTCTCTCTGCACCGTTAGTTTAGATTATTCACTCGGTGCGGTTCGATCATTTGACTCATGAAAGACTGCTATCCGCTTTGCCTTTAACTTGATGCATCTTTTAAAAAAAATTATCTTTATTGTCACAAGTAGGCTTACATTAACATTGCAATGAAGTTACTGTGAAAATCCCCTAGTCGCCACATTCCGGTGCCTGTTCGGATACACGGAGGGAGAATTCAGAATGTCCAAATTCACCTAACAAGCACATCTTTCGGGACATGTGGGAGGAAACCGGAGCAGCCGGAGGAAACCCACGCAGACACGGGGAGAACGTGCAGACTCTGCACAGACAGTGACCCAAGCCGGGATTCGAAACTGCGTCCCTGGAGCTGTGAAGCAACAGTGCTAACCACTGTGCTACTGTGCCAGCTCCTTAACACCCCATAGATATTGTCACCTCAGCAACCGACAAAGCCTGCTTCCACCTGGTTCAGCTTCTCTGCAGCCCGGCAACATCTCCATTGCTTTTCTAACATCTCGGATGAGTCCTGATTTCTTTCAACTCGACATAGGAAAAACCCAAACAAATTGCCTTTTATCCCTGCAACAACCTTCCCTCCCTGGCCAGACTGCCAGTGTCCTCCCCAGGCACTCGGTCAGCATGAATCAGGTAGTACTCAAATGCTCCATTCTGTTAAATCGGAGGTAGTTTCAGGCCTTGGTCCTTCCATTCACTTCCTCATCAAAAATAATAATAATCTTTATTATTGTTACAAGTAGGCTTACATTAACATTGTAATGAAGTTACTGTGAGAATCCCCCAGTCGCCACATTCTGGCGCCTGTTCGGGTCAGAGGGAGAATTCAGAATGTCCAAATTACCTAACAGCACGTCTTTCGGGACTTGTGGAAGGAAATCTCTTCACAAACTCACATTAATGTTTCCCTCCAGACCTACACCACTCAAATCAGATTTCAGACCTTCCGTCATCGAGAAACTCGAACTGGTGACTGCAGGAAACCACTCCAAATTACCATCACTCACCGGCCCAATCCTCACTGACTGGCCCAATCCTCACTGACCGGCCCTATCACCGACCCCACCCTCACTGACCGGCTCAATCTTCACTGACCGGCTCAATCACCGGCCCCATCCTCACTGACCGACTCAATACTCACTGACCGGCCCAATCCTCACTGACTGGCTCAATCACCGACCCCACCCTCACTGACCGGCTCAATCTTCACTGACCGGCTCAATCACCGGCCCAATCCTCACTGACTGGCCCAATCCTCACTGACCGGCCCTATCACCGACCCCACCCTCACTGACCGGCTCAATCTTCACTGACCGGCTCAATCACCGGCCCCATCATCACTGACCGACTCAATACTCACTGACCGGCCCAATCCTCACTGACCGGCTCAATCACCGACCCCATCCTCACTGACCGGCCCAATCTTCACTGACCGGCTCAATCACCGGCCCCACACTCACTGATCGGCCCAATCCTCACTGATCGGCTCAATCTTCACCGACCGGCCCAAACCTCACTGACCGGCCCAATCCTCACTGACCGGCCCAATCCTCACTGACCGGCCCAATCCTCACTGACCGGCCCAATCCTCACTGATCGGCCCAATCCTCACTGACCGGCCCAATCCTCACTGACCGGCCCAATCCTCACTGACCGGCCCAATCCTCACTGACCGGCCCAATCCTCACTGACTGGCCCCACCCTCACTGCCTGGCTCAATCACTGGCCCAACCCTCACTGATCGGCCCAATCCTCACTGACCGACTCAAACCTCACTGATCGGCTCAATCCTCACTGACCAGCCCAATCACTGGCCCCATCCTCACTGACCGGCCCCACCCTCACTGACCGGCCCAATCCTCACTGACCAGCTCAATCCTCACTAACTGGCTCAATCCTCACTGATCGGCTCAATCACCGGCCCCACCCTCACTGACCGGCCCAAACCTCACTGACCGGCCCAATCCTCACTGACCGGCCCAAACCTCACTGACCGGCCCAATCCTCACTGACCGGCTCAATCACTGGCCCCACCTTCACTGACCGGCCCAATCCTCACTGACCGGCCCTATCACCGACCCCACCCTCACTGACCGGCTCAATCTTCACTGACCGGCTCAATCACCGGCCCCATCATCACTGACCGACTCAATACTCACTGACCGGCCCAATCCTCACTGACCGACTCAATCACCGACCCCATCCTCACTGACCGGCCCAATCTTCACTGACCGGCTCAATCACCGGCCCCACACTCACTGATCGGCCCAATCCTCACTGATCGGCTCAATCTTCACCGACCGGCCCAAACCTCACTGACCGGCCCAATCCTCACTGACCGGCCCAATCCTCACTGACCGGCCCAATCCTCACTGATCGGCCCAATCCTCACTGACCGGCCCAATCCTCACTGACCGGCCCAATCCTCACTGACCGGCCCAATCCTCACTGACCGGCCCAATCCTCACTGACTGGCCCCACCCTCACTGCCTGGCTCAATCACTGGCCCAACCCTCACTGATCGGCCCAATCCTCACTGACCGACTCAAACCTCACTGATCGGCTCAATCCTCACTGACCAGCCCAATCACTGGCCCCATCCTCACTGACCGGCCCCACCCTCACTGACCAGCCCAATCCTCACTGACCAGCTCAATCCTCACTAACTGGCTCAATCCTCACTGACCGGCTCAATCACCGGCCCCACCCTCACTGACCGGCCCAAACCTCACTGACCGGCCCAATCCTCACTGACCGGCCCAAACCTCACTGACCGGCCCAATCCTCACTGACCGGCTCAATCACTGGCCCCACCTTCACTGACCGGCCCAATCCTCACTGACCTGCTCAACCACCGGCCCCACCCTCACTGACCGGCCCAAACCTCACTGACCGGCTCAATCTCCGGCACCACCCTCACTGACTGGCCAAATCATCACTGACCGGCCCAATCCTCACTGACCTGCCCAATCACCAGCCCCACTCCTCACTGACCGGCCCACTCCTCACTGACCAGCCCAATCCTCACAGATCGGCCCAATCCTCAGTGACCGGCTCAATCCTCACTGACCGGCCCAATCCTCACAGATCGGCCCATTCCTCACTGACCGGCCCAATCCTCACTGACCGGCCCAAACACCAGCCCCACCCTCGCTGACCGGCCAAATCCTCACTGACCGGCCCAATCCTCACAGATCGGCCCAATCCTCACTGACCGGCCCTTTCCTCACTGACCGGCCCAAACACCAGCCCCACCCTCACTGACCGGCCAAATCCTCACTGACCGGCCCAAACACCAGCTCCACCCTCACTGAGCAGCCCCACCCTCACTGACCGGCTCAATCACCGGCCCCACCCTCACTGATCGGCCCAATCCTCACTGACCGGCCTAGTCCTCACTGACCGGCCCAATCACCGGCCCCACCCTCACTGACCGGCCCAATCCTCACTGACCGGCCCAATCCTCACTGACCGGCCCAGTCCTCACTGACCGGCCCAGCCTTCACTGACTGGCCCAGCCTTCACTGACCGGCCCAGCCTTCACTGACCGGCCCAATCCTCACTGACCGGCCCAGCCTTCACTGACCGGCCCAATCACCGGCCCCACCCTCACTGACCGGCCCCACCCTCACTGACCAGTCCAATCCTCACTGACCGGCTCAATCACCGGCCCCAGCCTCACTGACCGGCCAATCACTGGCCCCACCCTCACTGACCGACTCAATACTCACTGACCGGCCCAATCCTCACTGACCGGCTCAATCACCGGCCCAATCCTCACTGACCGGCCCAATCCTCACTGACTGGCCCAATCCTCACTGACTGGCCCAATCCTCACTGACCGGCCCTATCACCGACCCCACCCTCACTGACCGGCTCAATCTTCACTGACCGGCCCAATCCTCACTGACCGGCCCAATCCTCACTGACTGGCCCAATCCTCACTGACCGGCCCAATCCTCACTGACCGGCCCAATCCTCACTGACCGGCCCAATCATCACTCATCGGCTCAATCACCGGCCCCACCCTCACTGACCAGCCGCATCCTCACTGACCGGCTCAATCCTCACTGACCGGCTCAATCCTCACTGACCGGCTCAATCACCGACCCCACCCTCACTGATCAGCCCAATTCTCACTCACCGGCTCAATCCTCACTGACCGGCTCAATCACCGGCCCCACACTCACTGACCGGCCCCACCCTCACTGACCAGCCGCATCCTCACTGACCGGCTGAATCCTCACTGACCGGCTGAATCCTCACTGACCGGCTCAATCACCGGCCCCACACTCAATGACCGACTCAATCCTCACTGACCGGCTCAATCACCGGCCCCATCCTCACTGACCAGCCGCATCCTCACTGACCGGCTCAATCACCGACCCCACCCTCACTGACCGGCTCAATCTTCACTGACCGGCTCAATCACCGGCCCCATCCTCACTGACTGGCCCAATCCTCACTGACCGGCTCAATCACCGACCCCACCCTCACTGACCGGCCTAATTCTCACTGACCGGCTCAATCCTCACTGACCGGCTCAATCACCGACCCCACCCTCACTGACCTGCCCAATTCTCACTGACCGGCTCAATCCTCACTGACCGGCTCAATCACTGGCCCCACCCTCACTGAACAGCGCAATTCTCACTGACCGGCTCAATCCTCACTGACCGGCTCAATCCTCACTGACCGGCTCAATCCTCACTGACCGGCTCAATCCTCACTGACCGGCTCAATCACCGGCCCCACCCTCACTGACCGGCCCAATCCTCACTGACCGGCCCAATCCTCACTGACCGGCTCAATCACCGGCCCAATCCTCACTGACCGGCCCAATCCTCACTGACCTGCTCAACCACCGGCCCCACCCTCACTGATCAGCCCAATTCTCACTGACCGGCTCAATCCTCACTGACCGGTTCTATCCTTACTGACCGACTCAAGCACCGGCCCCACCTTCACTGACTAGCCCAATCCTCACTGACCGGCTCAATCACCGGCCCCACCCTCACTGACCAGCCGCATCCTCACTGACGGGCTCAATCCTCACTGACCGGCTCAATCACCGACCCCACCCTCACTGATCAGCCCAATTCTCACTGACCAGCTCAATCTTCAATGACCGGCTCAATCACCGGCCCCACCCTCACTGACCGACTCAATTCTCACTGACTGGCCCAATCCTCACTGACCGGTTCTATCCTTACTGACCGACTCAAGCACCGGCCCCACCTTCACTGACTAGCCCAATCCTCACTGACCGGCTCAGACACTGGCCCCACCCTCACTAACCTGCATTAGTTTACATCTTTGAAGGTCTCAAATGGAAAATCCATGACCTTGTATTCAAATCCCTTAGTTGTTTCACTTCCCTTTCATGCAAACTCTTCCAGTACATATTACCACCCACTCCACTCCCAATGCTAGAACCCTGGCCGGGAATCTCTGAGACAATATTCTCCCGCCACAGGTGAATTGGAACTGATTTGCGCTCCCAAATTCAGCATCCCTTGCCATGCCAACTTATGCATGAGGAGGAATACAAGGGATTCCTAAGGGAATTCTGCTATGTCCCAAAAACGAGGTCCCGCGCTGGCCCTTACCAACCCCTCCCCCCCAACCCAATGCAAAGAAGCACCCACCCTCCCTGCATTGTGGATCAGCCCCCATCCTCCCACCACAGCATGATTCAGCCCCCAGATTTTCTGGGCCCCCAAGTACAGGGTGACTTGTCCTGCCTGCCCCAGTCTTCCGAATGGCATCCTTCTGCACTGTAAATTCTATGAACGAAGCAAGGCTAACAGCTGTGTTTGTGAAGTTGTCAATCACAGCCCACTAAGAGAAATGAATGAATGGCTTGTAGCTAAAGGATGGGAGAGGTTTAAACACAGGGCACTGCTCTTCTCTTTCCAGGAATGGACATGCGGTGCTTCCCATGTCTGAGCCATCAGGTGTATGCCCAGGTGAGCGGGGTGTAGTGGGAGGTCTGGTACGGGAGGGGTGCGCAGGTCATGCATAGTCTGGTCGGTTGGGACAGCTTGGTGGATTTTGCGGGCAAGTCCCTTGAGGCGTTACCCCCTTGGCCCATGGCAAGGCCCACCATGTCAGGGCCACGCTGGTAAATACCAGTAGTGATTCCTGCCCACATGTTTGCCAGCCCAGAGAACCGGAGAATCACGAGGGCCCGGAGACTCTGGTGCAGGGACCCACAAGTGGGTGCAACTGGGTCATTGGGACCCATTTGTATCCATTAGCAACCTCCCACTGTAGTGCCTTAGGATCCTTCTTATTATGTTAGAGGTGACAGATAATTTTCAGAAAATATTTTGGGTTACAGTATAGGAGTAATTTAGACATGTATGGTAAGTGCAACATCCTTGGGATGAACAAAAAATTTTGGGCCTTGGGTTCCATTCCAACAGGTGGTTGTCTTTGTCTCGTTTCCGGGTCTGTTGTTGACCAATTGTACAGATTTGTTGTTACGACTAGTCAACAACTTCATTACTATTCTATCTAGTGACTGCTGGGAATGGTGGAAAGTGAACTAGGTGAAGCCTGGCCTAATATCATCTTGACATTTCTGTTACCCGAATACTTTTATTATATAAACCTGCCTTGGAGCAGTAATATTGGTGGGCGGATACCCAGAGCAGCCACAGTATAAAGTTTGCCTGGTTCTTTGAGTCACCGTGAGTGGTCACTGTGCCTTCTCCAATATCCAGGCAATCAGAGTTGTTGGCCTGTGGCTAGGGAACATAGTCTATCAAATTTGTATTAGTACAGTCAGGGACACCAGTGCCTCGGGCATTGTTAAGACTATAATACTGGCAATTTAATACTGGCAATGGAAGAGGAAATGGTTAGGTGATCTGCTTCAGGCAAACCATGGTTCAGCAGAGGCAGCATGCTGGCCATTGTCGGCTCTCTGAAAGAGATACTTGCTTAGTTCTGTTTTCCTGTCCGATCCTCGCACAATTTATTTCCCCCCCCCAAATTTTTTCCTGCTTGCAAGCTATTGTGAACTCTTTTTCCCATGTCTGTGTCCACCCAAGATTAGGTTCTAGCAACTCAGGCTCTCTAGGATTCAGCAAGTGGGGCAGGTTCCTATAGGAGAGAAAGAACCCATACTCTACATTAGGCACACAGAACCTTGCAGCTAAGGGAGGACCTCTAGGGAAACTACTTTAGTGATGGGTTTCCATGTGTATCAAACAGACAGTTCTGGCACCCTGACTATCATCATTCCCTCACCAATGTCTGGACAACAATTGGAGAAAACACAACCAGAAGAAATAAAATTGGTGAGATCTTTTTACCAGTTTCTCTGCTTCCGTGTTCATTTCTTTTAACTGTTTGATGTGTTCTTTCTTGATCATTAGAATTTTTGATAATCTTGTCTAAAAGGTAAGACAAAGGGTAACAGGACTCAGACAACGATGAAGAAACTCGCAGCAGCTTCATATGGCATTGGAATTGTTTTCCTCTCTGCACAATGAGGGTAAGTAACTGCTCAACAATGACAGCAGACTATGCTGTGTACAACAAATGTAGACATTCAGAGTATGTTGCACTGTGATAAAAAATCACAGTAGCACTTGGACGACGATTTCCGGTGTGGGAAGGCAGCAGTGAGGTTCCCCCAGCACTGTATGGAGTGGACCAGGAGCGGAGCGGTCAAAAAAGTGGCATGAGAGAAGAGAGGAGAACGGGTGCGAAAAAGCAAGATGGCGGTGGGTGGAGACCAGGCAGCGTGGGCTCAGTGGTTGCGGGAGCAGCAGGAGTTTTTGAGAAGCTGCTTTGTGGAATTGAAGGCGGAGATGTTGGCCCCTATGAAGGCGTCGATTGAAAGGCTGGTGGAGACCCAGAAGATGCAGGGGACAGCGATTAAGGAGGTGCAGCAGAAGACCTCTGACAACGAGGATGAGATCCTGGGCCTGGCGGTGAAAGTGGAGGTGCACGAGGCGCTGCATAACAAATGGCAGGAGAAATTCGAGGATCTGGAGAACAGGTCGAGGAGGAAGAATCTGCAGATTCTGGGTCTCCCTGAAGGTGTGGAGGGGTCGGATGCTGGGGTGTATATGGCTACGATGGTGGGTACGCTGATGGGCGTGGGAGCCTTCCCGAGGCCCCTGGAGCTGGATGAGGTGCACAGAGTCCTGGCGAGGGGGCCAAGGGCGAATGAGCCGCCGAGGGCTGTGGTGGTGCGGTTTCACCGACAGGGAGTGTGTCTTGAAATGGGCGAAGAAGGAGCGGAGCAGCAGGTGGGAGAATACTGAAATCCGCATTTACCAGGACTGGAGTGCAGAGCTGGCCAAGAAGAGGGCAGGATTCAACCGGGCCAAGGCGGTTCTCCACGGAAAGGGGGTGAAGTTCGGGCTGTTGCAGCCAGCGCGGCTGTGGGTCACATATCAGGACCGACATCACACTTTGATACGCCGGACAAGGCGTGGACCTTTTATCAAAAATGAGAAGCTGGACTCAAATTAGTGGTTTGTAGCATGCTATGGGGGATGTTGGGGAGTGGGAGGGGGCAATATTTGTGTTTTCTCTGTATGTGTGCTGGTTTGGGAGGAGTTGTTCCCCACGTTCGATGGGGGGAGTGTGGGCCGGAGGCCCTGGGCCTTTGGGGAATGGGGCGAGGTTGCAGGAGAAAGGAGCTGCGCCATCGGGGGCGGGGTCAGCCCAGGCAGGGAGCCCGGGCTTTTTCCCGCGGAAAGAGGGGGCGGGGCCGGACTCGGGGGGCAGTATTGGATTGGAGTACACATTGGTGTGTAGGGGGAATGGAGGGGGGTGGGGGGACTTGGGCCACCCCACTATGGTGGGAGGAGGGTGGGGGACTTTGAGGGGGAATCCAACAGGAGGATCGGTGGCAGAGGCGGGAGCGGCCGGGTTCAGCAGGAGTCAGCTGACTTATGGGAGTGCAATGGGGGGAGCAGGGGGTTAAGCAATTGCTTGGCTGGGGGAGGGGGGTTTGGGGGGGGGGAACTGTGTTGTTGCTGTGCTGACTGAGGGGGAGCTGGAGGTAAGAGGGAGAGTCGGGGCGGGGAGTCTCCGCCTGGGGGGCTGGAGAGTGCGGGAGGCGTGGGCACGTGGCTGGCCTAAAAGAGGAGATGGCTAGTTGGCAAAGGCGGGGGTGGGGGGGGGGGGGGGTGCGGGAAGTCCCCCGATCTGGCTGATCATGTGGAACGTGAGAGGCATGAATGGGCCGGTCAAGAAGGCCCGGGTGTTTGCGCACTTAAAGGAACTAAAGGCAGACGTAGCCATGAAGGTTGCGGATCAGACCAGGCTGAGGAAGGGATGGGTGGGGCAGGTCTTTGATTCTGGGCTGGACGCGAAGAACAGAGGGGTCGCAATCTTGGTGAGCAAACGGGTGACTTTTGAGGCGGCGGGTATTGTGACGGATCAAGGGGGGCCGATATGTGATGGTGAGTGGTAGGCTGCAGGGGGTCCGGGTGGTGTTGGTGAATGTATATGCCCCGAATTGAGACGATACAGGGTTCATGAAGCGGATGTTAAGCCAGATCCCGGACTTGGAGGCAGGGAGTCTGATAATGGGGGGGGGGGGGGGGGGGGGGGGGGGAGACGGGGGAGGGGACGACTTTAACACGGTACTGGACCCGGCACTGGGTCGGTCTAAGTCGAGGTCGGGTAAGAAGCCGGCTGCGGCCAAGGTCCTGAGGGGGCTTATGGATCAGATGGGAGGAGTGGATCCGTGGAGATTTGCTAGGCCAAGGGTGAGGGAGTTCTCCTTCTTCTCCCATGTGCACAAGGCCTACACCACGGACTTTTTCGTGGTGAGCAGGGCGCTGATCCAGAGAGTGGAGGGGACGGAGTATTCGCCCATTGCGATTTCGGATCACGCCCCGCACTGGGTGGAGCTGGAGTTGGGGGAAGAGAGGGCCAGCGCCCGCTGTGGCGCATGGACGCGGGATTGTTGGCGGATGAGGTCTGTGGGCGGGTCTGGAGGTGCATGCAAAGGTACATGGAGGTCAATGACAATGGGGAGGTGCCGGTGAGTGTGGTCTGGGAAGCGCTGAAGGCGGTGGTCAGAGAGGAGCTAATTTCAATCAGGGCTCACAGAGAAAGAGGGAGAGGACGGAGAGGGAGAGATTGGTGGGGAAGATACTGAGGGTGGATAGGAGATACGCGGAATCCCCCGAGGAGGGGCTGCTGATGGAGCGCCGGAGCCTCCAAACGGAGTTTGACTTGCTAACCACGGGCAAAGCCGAGGCCCAATGGAGGAAGGTACAGGGTGCAGCCTATGAGTATGGAGAGAAGGCGAGTCGGATGCTGGCGCATCAGTGTGTGAAGGAAGGCGGCGGCTCGGGAAATTGGGGGAATCAGGGACAGGGGGAAGGGGGGGAACACGGTGCGGAGTCCAGCCAAAATAAATGAGGTCTTTAGGACTTCTATGGGAACTCGTACAAGTCAGAACCCCGGGGGGGGGGGGGGGGGGGGGGGGGGGGGGGGGAGAGAGAGAGGAGGAGAGGAGAGAGGGATGCGGCAGTTCCTGGACCAATTGAGGTTTCCTAGGGTGGACGAGGGGCAGGTAGAAAGTTTGGTGGCCCCGGTCGGGATGGAGGAGCTGGTTAAGGGGTTGGTGAGCATGCAGGCGGGCAAGGCCCCGGGACCGGATGGGTTCCTGGTTGGGTTCTACAGGAAGTTCTCGGAACTGTTGGGCCCGTTGCTGTTGTGAACCTTTAACGAGGCGAAAGAGAAAGGAATTCTCCCCCCGACAATGTTGCAGGCTCTGATCTCGCTTATCCTCAAGCGGGACAAGGACCAGCTGCAGAGTGGCTCGTATAGGCCGATTTCACTCCTCAATGTGGATGCCAAGTTGTTGGCGAAGGTCCTGGCCACTAGGATTGTGTCCCGGGAGTGATACATGAGGATCAGATGGGGTTTGTGAAGAGCAAGCAGCTGAATGCAAATGTGCGGAGGCTCCTGAATGTGATTATGATGCCCACGGAGGGGGAGGCAGAAGTGGTGGCGGCAATGGACGGGGAGAAGGCCTTTGACCGGGTGGAGTGGGAGTACCTGTGGGAGGTGCTGGGCAGGTTTGGGTTCGGGGAGAGGTTCATAGGGTGGGTTAAATTGTTGTACCAGGCTCCGGTGGCGAGTGTATCGGCGAACCGGCTGAGGTCAGGTACTTTAGACTGTACCGTGAAACGAGGCAGGGGTGCCCCCTGTCCCCCCCTGCTGTTTGCCCTGGCAATTGAGCCACTGGCCATGGCGTTGAGGGAGTCCAGAAACTGGAGGGGTTTGGTCCGGGGAGGGGAGGAGCACCGGGGTCTCACTATACGTGGATGACCTGCTTCTGTACATCGCGGATCCGGTGGAGGGGATGGGGTAGGTCATGCAGCACCTTAGGGAGTTTGGAGACTTCTCGGGATACAAGCTCAACGTTGGGAAGAGCGAGCTCTTTGTGGTGCATGCGAGAGGCCAGGAAAAGAGGTTGGAGGAGCTGCCGCTTAGGATGGTGGAGAGGGGTTTTCAATATTTGGGTATCCAAGTGGCCAAGAGTTGGTGGGTCCTGCATAAGTTCAATCTGGCACGGTTGGTGGACCAGATGGAGGAGGGGGGGGGGGGGCCTGCCGAACCTGTGCAGCTACCACTGGGCAACAAACGTGTCGGTGATTCGGAAATGGATAATGGAGGGAGAGGGGGCGGCGTGGAAAAGACTAGAGGCAGCGTCCTGTGTAGGTACCAGCCTGGGGGCACTGGTGACGGCACCGTTGCCGCTTCCTCCGACGCGGTATATCACGAGCCCGGTGGTGGCGGCGACACTGAGGATTTGGGGGCAGTGGAGACAGCACAGGGGGGAGGTGGGGGCCTCAGTCTGGTCCCCAATACGGAACAACTATAGGTTTGCTCCGGGCAGGATAGATGGTGGGTTCCTAAGCTGTCACCGGGCGGGAATTAGAAGGATGGGGGATTTATTCATCGACGGGACTTTTGCCAGTCTGAGGGCGCTGGACGGGAAATTTGGGTTACCTCTGGGAAATGCTTTTAGGTGTATGCAGGTTCGGGCGTTCGTGAGGAGGCAGGTAGGGGAATTCCCGCTGCTACCTGCCCGGAGGGTACAGGACAGGGTGATTTCGGACGTGTGGGTCGGAGAGGGTAAGGTCTCGGAGATATACCAGGAGCTGCAGGAGGCGGAGGCCTCGGTGGAGGAGCTGAAGGGCAAGTGGGAGGAGGAGCTGGATGAGGCCTGTGGGCTGACGCCCTAGGCAGGGCCAATTCCTCTGCATCTTGCGCCAGGCTCAGCGTGATCCAGTGGAAAGTGGTACACAGGGTGCATATGACAGGGGCGAGGATGAGTAAGTTTTTTGGGGTGGAGGACAGGTGTGTGAGGTGTTCGGGGAGCCCAGCAAACCACGCCCATATGTTCTGGGCGTGCCCGGCACTTGCGGAGTTCTGGAAGGGCTTCACAAAGGCTATGTCCAAAGTCTTGGATACTCGGGTAAAACCGAGCTGGGGGATAGCGATATTTGGGGTATCGGATGATCTTGAACAATGAATCCCAAGTCCCTTTGTGCTTATGATTTCCTAAGCATTTCCCCATTTAGAAAATAGTCAATGCCTCCAATCTTCCTACCAAAGTGCATAACCTCACACTTTTTCACGTTGTATTCCATCTGCCACTTCTTTGCCCACTCTCCTAGCCTGTCCATGTCCTTCTGCAGCTCCACTGCTTCCTCAATATTACCTGTTCCTCTGCAGATCTTTGTATCATCTGCAAACTTAGCAACAGTGCCTTCACTTCCTTCTTCCAGATCATTAAAATCTGAAGAGTATGATCAGGCTGCAGTTGGTATACAGGGAAACCCCATTGTAGAAATATAGAGAAACTAAAGACACCACACATGCAGGATGTGACAGGTATCCTCACACTTCCTTGCAATATTTTTCTGCAGGCAGCTGATCAGATCTTTCAGAATTTAGGGTTGCAGAATGTGTCAATATTTGCAGAGGATTCCACAACACTGAAACCTGTGAAACCAACTGCTTGTACATATTGAGAGTCAGCTATTAAACCACAAGTTGTGCAGTGACATGCATAATATCGTCAATGGTATTCAGACTCTGCAATGGAGGATTTAATCAAAACTTTCAACGGAAGCCTGTTTCTGGCTAGATTGGTTTGCGCCTGGTTGTTAGACCCATTTTATCAAGCTGGATGGTGCTTGTTTTTCAGTCTCATATCTCTTGCACGAATTTCCTCCATTCAATATAATTTATGAATTTCCTTTGTTAAGACTGAAGTATTTAAACACATATACTTACCACCTGGATAAGGAATTCAATAGGAAATCCCCCAAGTGTGTCTCCCTCAGTGCCCGACAGTTTGCTTTTCCAAGGCGATTGACCCAAAAGTGGATCGTTGTCCTGTCAAGTGCCAAAGGGGAAATAAAATGAGGCCCCGTTAACACGGTGACAGTACATCCGATATTTCTTCATGCCAAAGAGTAGAGCTTTAGCTCAATGGTAGCACTCTCCCTTCTAAATTATTCCAGGGCAGTGTGTGTATAATGCGATGACATTTGCCAAACATTCTGGATGGTCTAGGAGTCTCCCGTGAACCACTGCTTGAAGAATGGGACAATCTTTGCCCTTTAAATCCTTCACTGTAGCAGCACAGCACACCTGTGTGTCATCACCAGTCGTGCAGAAGCTTCTAGATTGGTGATATCACTCAAAATATAAGAAATAAGAGTAGACCTTTTGGTCCATTGAGCCTGCACCATGATTCAATAAAACATGGCTGATCTGATTGCTCCTTAGCTTC
The DNA here is from genome assembly GCF_047496885.1 of Scyliorhinus torazame. Classification (NCBI taxonomy): domain Eukaryota; kingdom Metazoa; phylum Chordata; class Chondrichthyes; order Carcharhiniformes; family Scyliorhinidae; genus Scyliorhinus; species Scyliorhinus torazame. The sequence continues at coordinate 333,293,098 of NC_092710.1, forward strand.
ACTTTCCTGCCCGTCTCCCATAACCCTCGACTCCTTGGTAGGGATATGACCCAGTTCACTGGGGAGACACTCTGAAAAGAAATTCCTCCTCATCTCCATCATTCTGAAACTGTGCTCACTAGTTCCAAATTCCTACACGAGGGAAAACATTTTAGTCTCCTCGGTTTCAAGCCCCTCAGAATCTTAGATCTACCAATAAGATCACCTCCGATTCTTTTAAACTAGAGTGTAGGCCCATCCTTCATGCCAAGAGTCAGCTTAGTGGATCTCCTCTGAACTGATCCAATGCAGATATATCCCTTTGCCCCCAGCAAGTTTCCCATTGCCCTGTTAAGGAGTGGTCCATAAATGGGATAGGCTGGTGGAGATACAATTGGGGGCCCAACTTGGGGGAAGCATGGGAGGTAGGGAGACTGAAAGGAAGAAACAAAGAGCTGGGATGGATTGGAAAATGGTGATCTGGGGATGTGGAGATGTGCCAACGCCAGTTGTTGTGATCTGGAAAGCAATGCCTTTCTCTTGACTGCGTGGGTCTCACCACCACAACCCAAATATGTACCAGGTGGGAGGCTTGGCCACGCTAAATGGCCCCTTAATTGGAATTTTATAAAAAATGAAATGCAATGCCCAAAAGATAGCAGATTTGATAATAACTTTCAAAGGGAATCGGGAAGTACTTGATGGATAAATAACTTCTGGGTTATAATAATAATCTTTATTATTGTCACAAGTAGGCTTACATTAACGCTGCAATGAAGTTACTGTGAAAATCCCCTAGTCGCCACATTCCGGCGCCTGTTCGGGTACACTGAGGGAGAATTCAGAATGTCCAATTCACCCACCAGCACGTCTTTCGGGACTTGTGGGAGGAAACCGGAGCACCCAGAAGAAACCCACGCAGACACGGGAAGAACGTGCAGACTCCGCACAGACAGTGACCCAAGCTGGGAATCGAACCTGGGACCCTGAAGCAACAATGCCAACCACTGTGCTACCGTGCTACCCTATGGCAAACACAGGACATGGGAGGACTAGGCCATTCGGGCCTTGGAGTCTGTTTCGCCATTCAATTTGATTATGGCTGATCTATTGTGGCCTCAATTCCACCTTCCTGTCGATCCCAGTAACCCTCAACTCCCTTGTCCACCAAAAATCTGTCCAGCTTGGTTTTGAATAAGTTTTCAAAAAATGAAACAGAGACCCGTTTTGGGTGCATTTAGCTGGGTTTTTCCCGGCACTTGCAGTGCCAAGAACGACCTTGTGCGAAAACCCCGCTGAGGCCACAGAGCTCATTTCCTGTGCCCCAATCTCTGAACACCCCACCCCTCCACTGTGGCCTTTGGACCCCACCCAGGCACCTGCCACCCAGGTGCTTCTGGTATTGCCAGGTGGCACTGCCAGGGTGTCCTAGTGGCATTGGGGTGTCATGGTACCAGCCTGCCCAGCGCCCGACCACTCAGGGGTCCCCGATCGCCTGGGAGACTCCCCTCTCCCCCTACCCAAGTGCCGGTACGCCTGGTCCATGTTTGTGGAAACCAATGCTAAACCACGCCCGCTCGGGAGGGTCTCAGAAGCCGGTTTTGAATGACCCAGCCTCCAGTGTTTTCAGGGAAAAGAGTTATGACATTATTATTGCCATCTTAAATGAGAGACTTTTTATTCTTAAACTGTGACCCCTTGTTATAGTCTAACCCCTCAAGGGGAAACATCTCCCTGGTGTCCACCCTGTCAAGCCCCCTTAGGATCTTGTATATTTCAATAAGATCACCTCTCATTCTTCTAAACTCCAATGGGTATAGGCCCAACCTATTTTCATAAGGTAAGCTCTTCAACCCAGGAGTAAGTTGAGTGAAACAACATAGGTCTTTCAAAGAGCTGAAACAGGCAGCTGTAAGGTTCGATGAAAGTCCACATTCTCACCACACCTGTGTGTAAATAATTTCCTCCTAAATTCTTTATTTGATCTGAGCAGTATGAGGGTGTACCGCAAGGTCAGCGGTGCCTGCTTTCAGGCGAGATAATAGAGACCTGTTTCCGCTCTCAGATCGGTGTGATTTTTAGGACCATGTTGAGTTTAGACTGCCGTTTGTCTTACTGGTAATGTAACTACACCTCTGGCTGTGAATCATAGTTCTTTTGCTAAGTGCTGTGGTGCTGCAGTCCTGCTTTATTTCCACTACGGGGAGCTCTAATGCACTGTATATTAACATTGTGCTTCCCCTAGTGTCAGGTTTTTGACACTGTACAGTGTGGTACCATATTGTTAAATCACACATATTCAGTGTATTTTCCAATAAATTAGAATACAGGTCCAGTCTAGCTTATTTCACATTTAAAAAAAAAGAAAATCAAAAGGAACATAGGAAGAGGAGGCCATTCAGCCCCTTGACACTGTTCCGCTATTCAGTTAATTCAAGGCTAATCCCTACTTGCTTCTGTAGCACGTCACACCTTTGTCTAACAAAAAATCTTGAGTTTTGACATTTACAACTGATGCTCAGCCTCAGGAGCTTTTCTGCAGGAACGAGTTCTCGACTTCCATTACCCTTCGAATGAAGTAGTTCTTCTTAACAGGGACCATAAGACACAGGAGCAGAATTAGGCCACTTGGCCCATCGAGTTTGCTCCGCCATTCAATCATGGCTGATATGTTTCTCATCCCCATTCCCCTGCCTTCTCCCCATAACCCCTGATCCCCTTATTAATCAAGAACCTATCTTTCTCTGCCTTAAAGACACTCAGTGACTTAGCCTCCACAGCCTTCTGCGGCAAAGAGTTCCACAGATTCACCACCCTCTGGCTGAAGAAATCCCTCCTCATCTCCCTTCAGTCTGAGGCTGTGGCCTCGGGTTCTAGTTTTTCCTACGAGTGGAAACATCCTCTCAGCGTCCACTCTTTTCCAATTAAGGAGTAATTTAGCGAGTTCAATCCACCTAACCTGCACATCTTTGGATTTGTGGCGATGAGACCCATACAGAAACGGGGAGAATGTGCAAACTCCATGCGGACTTGGGGCCGGGATCTTTGGCGCTGTGAGGCAGCAGTGATGACCACTGCGCCATCGTGCCATCCCCTCTATCTAGGCCGATCAGTATCCTGTAAGTTTCAATAAGTTCCCCCCTCATCCTCCTCAACCGCTCATCGTAGGAGAAGCTCTTCATTCCAGGGATCATTCGTGTGAACCTCCTCTGGCCTTTCCAAGGCCAGCACATCCTTCCTTAGATAAGGGGCCCAAAACTGCTCACAATACTCCAAATGGGGTCTGATCAGAGGCTCATACACCCCTGAACGGTCTAGCTCTCAGTTTAAGCTTGATCGCCCCTCGTTCCGAGCTCTGCTACCAGTTAAAATGATTTCTATTGTTATGGCCGAGGAGTTTTCAGAACCCCCAAAAGTATCATGGAGTTCAACCAATCTCCCCCTTTAATGTATTTGTTGCTTTTCCTAGCACACGGCTTGTTCCCTAGGTGTGGGAATACAATCATGGACACGTGGGTTTTAAACACAAAACAATGTTTATTCCATGAACTCAACTTAACATCTTAAATAAACATTGGATCCTTAACACCCCTTACTTCAAAGATAACTCCGAAAATATTACAACAGTAAATAATTCCTCAAAATGTTCCTTCAAACTTCCAAGAGACTTAACACCTTTAAACAGAATCACATCCGGTTAAAGGCTTTACTATTGAGTTTAAATCATCCAAATGATCCAGAGATAGTCTTTCATGGCAGAGATCACAGCAAATCCAGCTCACTGCAAAACACAGACATTCCCCAAGCCCTTTTCCTCCAAACTTAGCTTTCTTCTTTCAAGCAGCACACAGCCACTCCCAGCTTTCTCCTCAAACTGGCTTTTTCCTTTCAAGCAGCACACAGCAAACCAGCCAGGCACCTTTTAGCTGCTCTCTCCCAAAACCAAAACTGAAAAACTAAACTGTAAAATGGCTGATCTAAAGCCCAGCTCCACCCACACTCTGACATCACTGCATTTCTCAAAGGCACATTGCTTAAAGGCACTCTCACATGACACCCCTCCCCCCAAGAAAAAAAAATAAACCATCAACTTCAAGATGGTTTCATTTTTCACTTTTGCACCATCCACTAAGAAATGTACACAATAAATACACCTTTTCATTTAAAAAAAACAACACATGCAAACAGGTATAATATAGTCCATTTCTCTTTGTTCTTCTTCCTCCGTAATCCTTCTCGTTTGACAGTCTCTTTGAACAAAATCTCGGCACGATCCATCCATTCCTCTACTCCTCGGCATTTCTCTTCAGAATCAGATACTTTAGTTCAATCTGACCACAGAGTCCCTTGCAATTCTCCAATACAGGAACATTGGTTACCACAGCTTTCAGGGAGTCAAATGCCTGTTGAAAGTCCGCTGTCCATTGAAATTTTTTACGTTTCTTCAGCAATTCCATCAGTGGAGTAATCACACCACAAAACTTTTGCACAACTGTTCGATCAAATTAATTCATGCTGGGAGATCGCATTATTTCCCTTCGTCTTGAGGGTATAGGAAACTCCGCAAGGAAAGTGATTCAGTTTCTCCAAATTCACTTTCGGCTAGGTTCATCACCAAACCCGCCGCCTGAAGTCGATCGAAGAACTCCATACGATGTTTTAAATGCTCTTTCCATGTCTGGAAGTTGAAAATAAAAGCAGATTGTCCCACTTTCTCAATGCAATCCTTCAAACGTGGGATAGGGTAAGAGTCCATTCTTGTAACTGCATTCACCTTTCTCCACACACAACTGTTGGGTACCGTCTGGTTTAGGTACCATCACTATGGGTGAGCTCCATTGGCTGTAACCCATTTCAATTATGCCATACTTCAGCATACTCTCAATCTCTCTGTTAACCTGTGCAATTTTAAAGGATTAAGTCTATACGGATGTTGTTTGATAGGAACAGCATTTCCCACCTCTACATCAGATATAGCCATTTTAGTACTTCCCAATTTATCTCTACAAACTTGCTCATGTGATATCAATAACTCTTTCAGGTCAGTTCGTTTTTCCTCTGGAAGGTAACTTAACAATTCATCCCAATTTTTAAGAACATCCTCATTTTCCAATTTAATTTGAGGTATGTCAAATTCACAGTCATCTGGATTTGGTTCGTCATTGAGTTAGAATCATTAAAACCTCCTTTTCCTCTCCTTCCCTTTCAAAGTACCTTTTAAGCATATTCACATGACACACTCGGTGAGTCTTCCTTCTATCTGGTGTTTTTACCACATAATTCACCTCACTTGAAATGAAATGAAATGAAAATCGCTTATTGTCACAAGTAGGCTTCAAATGAAGTTACTGTGAAAAGCCCCTAGTCGCCATATTCCGGCGCTTTCAATCTGATACGGTCCACAAAACGTAGCTTTTAAAGGCTCACCTACCACTGGTAACAACACTAAAATTTTGTCCCCACTGGCAAAACTACGAACTTTGGATTTCTTGTCCGCTATCCGTTTCATCACATTTTGTGCAACTTTCAAATGTTGTCTAGCTAATTCACCTGCTCGATTTAATAATTCCCTAAAATTTGACACGTAATCCAATAGTGTAATTTCTGATTTCTCACCCACCAATTTTTCCTCAATCAATTTAAGTGGTCCTCTTACCTCATGACCAAAAATTAGTTCAAAAGGGCTACATTTGGTAGATTCATTCGGTGCATCCCTAATTGCAAACAATGCGAATGGAATTCCTTTATCCCAATCCTCTGGATAATCTTGACAATACGCCCTCAACATTGTCTTTAATGTCTGATGCCACCTTTCTAACGTTCCCTGCGATTCTGGATGGTGCGCAGTTGATTTAAATTGTTTTTTTCCTAAGCTATCCATAACTTCTTTGAATAACTTTGAAGTAAAATTTGATCCTTGATCCGATTGAATTTCTGTGGGTAGTCCATATCTAGTAAAGAATTTAAGTCACTACTCCACAACCCTTTTAGGTGTAATATTACATACTGGAATGGCCTCTGGAAACCTAGTAGACACATCCATTATAGTCAAAAGATATTGATTCCCACTTTTTGATTTAGGAAGTGGTCCTACACAATCAACTATGACCCTCGTAAAAGGTTCCTCAAATGCTGGAATAGGTATTAAGGGCGCTGGTTTTATCACTGCTTGAGGTTTCCCTATCACTTGACATGTGTGACATGATTGACAAAATTTAACTACATCTTTATGTAGTCCAGGCCAATAAAAATGTTTCTGGATTTTAGCTTGAGTTTTCCTCATTCCCAAATGACCTCCCACTGGTACCTCATGTGCAACTCGCAACACCTCCTTTCTATACCCTACCGGCAATACTGCTTGATGAACTTCTGCCCACTTTTCATCCGCCTGCATATGTACAGGTCTCCATTTTCTCATCAAGACATCATTTTTACGGTAATAACACTCTGGTATACTCTCAGATTCCTCTTCCGTATATGCTTTCTGATATATTCGTTTTATTTCTACATCAACTCCGCCAATTTTCCTGAACTAAAAATATCCGCCTCATCCTCCACCTGTTCTTGTTCTTTTTCAACCATCTGATCAAAAAACTTTTCTGATAATTGCACTTCAACTTCATCTTCACTCTTTGATTTCTCCTCTTGTCTTAACCTGTGACTTTGCGACCTTGTTACTACACAATCCAGAAAAACTCCAGGATATTTGTCCTTCAACCCTTCAGTTGTCTGATTTTCCACTGGCTTATCAACCACAGTAGGCATCACTCCCACCTGCGATCCAGCTATATCATTACCCAAGATAAACTGTATTCCTGCACAAGATAGTTTCTCTATTACTCCTACTACCACTTCACCACTCTTCACTGGATTTTCCAACTTTACCTTATATCATGGAACGTTACTTCTCTCACCCTGAATTCCACATATCACCACCTTTTCTGGCAACATTCTTCCCAAACTACACAATTCCTCATCTCTTACCATTAAAGATTGACTCGCCCCTGTATCTCTTAAAATTGTGACTTCTTTACCTGCTCCTCCTGATACACGAGTAAACTTTACCCACACAAGTAAATTCTTTAAATACATCTGGCACCTTCTTAACAATTACTTATTGAACAGGCTGTACAATCGTTTGCACCGCCTTCACTTCCCTTGGGCTTTCCTTTACCACTTTAACAAACCCCACTGTCTTATCCTGTTTTACCACATCAGCCTTCTCAGTGCTTTTCTTCAACCACCAACACTGTGACTTTACATGGCCTAGTTTATTAGAGTGAAAATATCTGAAACTTTTCATTTCTTTTCCACTCTCCTGGATTTCTTTTTTAATCTGAGGTACACATTCTCTTTATTGTCTCCCATCAGATCACCTTTACCGTTACCACTTGAGTATTTCTCATGCCCCCAGTTTCTATCCCTCACCGGCTGAAACTGATGTCGGAAACTAATCTTTGACTTATGAACTAATTCATAATCATCTGCCATTTCCGCTGCTAATCTCGCAGTTTTAACCCTCTGTTCTTCCACATGAGTTCTCATTACATCAGGAATTGAATTTTTAAACTCCTCCAAAAGTATAATTTCTCGGAGAGCTTCATACGTTTGGTCTATTTTCCACCTATCAAAATTACTCTGTTTGAGCCTTTCAAACTCCATGTATGTTTGATCAAATTATTTCCTTAAATTTCTAAACCTTTGTCTGTAAGCTTCACGTACTAGCTCATATGCACTTAAGATGGATTTCTTCACCTCCACATACGTTCCAGATACCTCCTCCGGTAGTGATGCAAACACTTCACTAGCCCTACCTACCAGCTTTGTTTGAATCAGTAATACTCACATGTCCTGTGGCCTTTTCATTTGTTTAGCTACCTTCTCAAATGAAATGAAAAAGGCTTCTACCTCCTTCTCGTCAAACCTTGGCAATGCTTGGACATATTTAAATAGATCCCCACCACGTCTTCGACTATGACGCTCTGTCTCATTATCCTCATCCATCTCCTCCAACTGTACGTGTCCCTTTGCTTCTGCCAATTTTAACTGATTTCATGTTTAGGAGCCATTTTCCGAAGTTCAAACTCTCTCTCTTTTTCCCTTTCCTCTCTATCTCTTTCTTTGTTTCCTTCTTCTCTTTTGCTTTTTCCTCTCTATCTCTTTCTTTTCCGCTCTCTCTCTTTCGTATTCAAGCCGGCTTTAATTCTTTCTCATGTTCCATTTGTTTAATTTGCAACTGAAATTTTGCCATTTCCCATGAGTCAAACTCTATCTAAGGCAACTTTAAATGCTTAACCACCGCCATAATTACCTCACCTTTTCACATTTTGTCAGGTAATGTTAACTGCAATGTTTTTGCCAGACCCAAGAGTCTGCTTTTCATCTCTGTCCGTAAAGTACTGCGTGTGGCAGTCTCCACCCCCAAATACCGCTGAGCCTCTGAAAGAGCCATTGTCCACAACACACTCCCCACTTAAACCAAAATACCACACTGGAAAAGCAACACTCCTTCACTGTCTTTAAGTTCACAAAAGCCAATCCAATAGATAGACTTTTATCCCCCTCGAGCCCCCAATTGTTATGGGCAAGGCGTTTTCAGAACCCCAAAATGTATCATGGAGTTCAACCAACCTCCCCCTTTAATGTATTTGTTTATTTTCCGAGCACTCGGCTTGTTCCCTAGGTGTGGGATTACAATTATGGACAAGTGGGTTTTAAACACAAAACAATGTTTATTCCATGAACTCAACTTAACATCTTAAATAAACATTGGATCCTTAACACCCCTTACTTCAAAGATAACTCCGAAAATATTACAACAGTAAATAATTCCTCACAATGTTCCTTCAAACTTCCAAGAGACTTAACACCTTTAAACAGAATCACATCAGGTTAAAGGCTTTACTATTATGAGTTAAATCACCCAAATGTTCCAGAGATAGTCTTTCATGGCAGAGATCACAGCAAATCCAGCTCACTGCAAAACACAGACACTCCCCAAGCCCTTTTCCTCAAAACTTAGCTTTCTTCTTTCAAGCAGCACACAGCCACTCCCAGCTTTCTCTTCAAACTGGCTTTTTCCTTTCAAGCAGCACACAGCAAACCAGCCAGGCACCTTTTAGCTGCTCTCTCCCAAAACCAAAACTAAAAAACTAAACTGTAAAATGGCTGATCTAAAGCCCAGCTCCACCCACACTCTGACATCATTGCATTTCTTAAAGGTACATTGCTTAAACATACATTTCTTAAAGGCACTCTCACATGCTGACACTATCAACCTCTTTAATCTTCTTAAACAACTCTTCGATATGCAAGATTTAACCTCAGGAAAATTACTATTGGATTCCATTGTAAACGCCTGCATCGGACGTTCTCCCTCCATGTTTCAAACGGGACGAGCAAGACCTGCTTTTCCAAATTGGAAGATTTTATTCTCCACTGATGCTTTTTCAACTTCACTGTCTTTTAAGAGTCACCAAGATGGGTAGGAAGTTTGACACCACCTGGAAGTTCCCTTCCAAGTCACTCACCATCTTCACTTGAAAACATATTGCTGTTCCTTCACTGTCACTGGGTCAAAATCCTGACAGCGGACTTCCGGTTGCGGCTATGCGGAGCTAAGCCGCACGATTCGACAGCTCCCGCTACCACGGGCTTTCGGGCTCATTAGAGGAGCCCCAACGGAATTTCTTTTGACGCAACCCGTGGGGAAGGGAAGAGAGAGGTCCCCCTCCAACTTCTATGAAACGGACCAGAAGCGTAACGGCCAAAGGAGCGGCACTGGAGCAACGGGAGAAGCGAGGGAAAGAAAACAAAATGGCGGCGGCCAGGGACAAAGGGGAGCTGCAGGAGTTCATCAAGCGCTGCTTCGAGGAGCAGCGCGAGGAGATGCGCAAGGAGATGTTGGCACCTATGCTTTCGGCAACTGAAGGACTCGGGATCACCCAGAAGGCACAAGAAGTTAAGATCCAGGAGGTACAGAAAAGAGTCAGTCAGAACGAGGACGAGCTCGTGGGCCTGGCGGTGAGAGTGGAGCAGAACGAGGCGCTACACAAGAGGTGGGCGGGAAGACTCGAAGACCTGGAGAACAGGTCGAGGAGAAAGAATCTGCGAATCCTGGGTCTCCCTGAGGGAATGAAGGGGGCCGATGCCGGGGTATACGCGAGCACGATGCTCGAGGCGATGATGGGCACGAAGGCCCCTTCGAGGCCGCTGGAGTTGGACGGGGCACATCGGGTGCTGGCGAAGAAGCCCCAGGCAAATGAGCCGCCAAGGGCGATGGTGGTGAGGTTCCACCGGTTCACGGACAGAGAGTGGGTCCTGAGATGGGCCAAGAAGGAGCGGAGCAGTAAGTGGGACAATGCAGAGATCCGAATATACCCGGACTGGAGCACGGAGGTTGCAAAGCGGAGAGCGGGTTTCAACCGGGCCAAAGCGGCGTTTACCGGAAAGAAGTGAAATTCGGAATGCTGCAGCCAGCGCGACTGTGGGTCACATACAAGGACCAACACTATTACTTTGAAACGCCTGAAGAGGCGTGGACCCTTGTACAAGCCAAAACGTCGGACTCTAACTGAGGGTTTGTGAGGGTGGGGGGGGGGATTTTTGAGGTTTGATGCGTGATGGTTGTTGTATATAGGGGGTCAATCACGCGCAGGAAATGTTACATGGGCTGGGGGAGAGAGACAGGAGCTGCGCCAGAGGGGGCGGAGCGGGCTTTGGAAAGCGCGGGATTTTTTCCCGCGCACGGGAAGAAAGGCGGGAAGGGGAACGAAGGAATGCATACTGATTGAGAACTCCCACACGGGGAGGTCAATGGGACGGCGGGAGAAGCCGGGGTCAGCAGGTGTCAGCTGACTTACGGGAGTGACATGGGGGGAGCAAAAAAGCTAGACTGGGGTCTAGCGGGGGTTGCTGCTGCACTGGCCGAAAGGGAATGGGACACAGAAGAGGTGGTCGGGACGGGGATCCCCCGTCTGGGGGACTGGAGGGTGAGGGAGACGTGGACACGGGACTGGCGGGGGGGGGGGGGGGGGGGGGGGGGAGAGAGAGAGAGAGAGAGAGAGAGAGAGAGAGAGAGAGACCCTCCAATCTGGCTGATAACGTGGAATGTGAGGGGCCTGAATGGGCCGGTGAAGAGGGCTCGATTGTTCATGCACTTAAAGGGACTGAAGGCGGACGTGGTCATGCTCCAAGAGACACACCTGAAGGTGGTGGACCAGGTCAGGTTAAGAAAGGGATGGGTAGGACAGGTATTCCACTCGGGACAGGACGCGAAGAATAGAGGGGTGGCAATATTGGTGGGAAAGCGGGTGTCATCTTTTGAGCCAAGACTATTGTAACGGACAATGGAGAGCGATATGTAATGGTGAGCGGTAGGCTGCAAGGGACGTGGGTGATGTTGGTAAACGTATACGCCCCGAACTGGGATGATGCAGGATTCATGAAGCGCATGTTGGGGCGCATTCCGGACCTGGAGATAGAAGGCCTGACTTCAATACAGTGTTGGATCCAGCACTGGACCGCTCCAAATCAAGGACTGGAAAGAGGCCGGCGGCGGCCAAGGTACTTAGGGGGTTTATGGATCAGATGGGGGGAGTGGACCCATGGCGGTTTGCAAGGCCGCAGGCCAGGGAATTTTCTTTCTTCTCCCATATACACAAAGCCTACTCACGGATAGAATTCTTTGTTCTGGGTAGGGCGCTCATCCCGAGGGTAGAGGGGACGGGGTATTCGGCCATAGCCGTTTCGGACCATGCCCCGCACTGGGTGGAACTGGAGCTGGGAGAGGAGAGGGACCAACGCCCATTGTGGCGGCTGGATGTGGGACTGTTGGCGGACGAGGTGGTGTATGGGAAAGTGAGGAGGTGTATCGAAAGGTACTTGGAGGCCAACGACAACGGGGAGGTGCGGGTAGGGGTGGTATGGGAGGCGTTGAAGGCAGTGATCAGGGGAGAGCTAATCTCCATTAGGGCTCATAGGGAGAAGACAGAGGGTATGGAAAGGGAGAGGTTAGTGGAGGAGATTTTGAGAGTGGACAGGAGATACGCAGAGGCCCCGGAGGAAAGATTACTTGGGGAAAGACAACGGCTCCAGACGGAGTTTGACCTGTTGACCACAGGGAAGGCGGAGGCACAGTGGAGGAAAGCGCAGGGGGCGACCTACGAGTACAGGGAAAAGGCTAGTCGGATGCTGGCACACCAGCTCCGTAAGAGGATGGCAGCGAGGGAAATAGGGGGAGTCAAAGATGGAAGGGGAGCCACGGTTCGGAGTGCGACGAAAATAAATGAGGTATTCAAGGCCTTTTATGAAGAGCTGTACAGATCCAAGCCCCCAGCGGGAAAGAGGGTGGAGGAGCAAGAGGTGGCTGGTTTGGGGGCACCAATTGGGTTGGAGGAGCTGAGCAAGGGTTTGGGGAGCATGCTGGCGGGGAAGGCCCCGGGACCGGATGGATTCCCGGTGGAGTTCTACAGGAAGTACGTAGACCTGTTGGCCCCGCTACTGGTGAGGATCTTTAATGAGGCAAGAGAGGAGGGGACCCTGCCCCCGACAATGTCGGAAGCGACAATTTCTTTGATCCTAAAGCGGGACAAGGACCCACTGCAATGTGGATCATACAGGCCGATCTCGCTCCTCAATGTGGATGCAAAGTTGCTGGCAAAAGTGCTGGCCACGAGGATCGAGGACTGTGTCCCGGGGGTAATCCACGAGGACCAGACGGGATTTGTAAAGGGCAGGCAACTAAACACCAATGTGCGGCGGCTCTTAAATGTGATAATGATGCCATCGGAGGAGGGAGAGGCGGAGATAGTGGCAGCTATGGACGCGGAGAAGGCCTTTGACCGAGTAGAGTGGGAGTACCTCTGGGAGGTGATGCGTAGGTTTGGGTTCAGGGGAGGGTTTATCAGCTGGGTTAAGCTCCTTTACAGAGCCCCGATGGCGAGTGTAATGACGAACCGGCGGAGGTCGGAGTACTTCCGACTGTACCGAGGGACGAGGCAGGGGTGCCCCCTGTGCCCCCTGTTGTTCGCATTGGCGATCGAACCATTGGCCATGTCATTGAGGGAGTCTAATAAATGGAGGGGGGTGGTCCGAGGGGGAGAAGAGCATCGGGTGTCGCTATATGCAGATGACCTGTTGCTGTACGTGGCGGATCCAATGGAGGGGATGGTGGAGGTCATGCAGACTCTAAGGGAGTTTGGGGAGTTTTCGGGCTATAAGCTCAATGTAGGGAAGAGTGAGCTCTTTGTATTACAGGCGGGGGACCAAGAAAGAGGGATAGGGGACCTACCGCTGAGGAGGGCGGAGGGGAGCTTTCGTTATCTGGGGATCCAGATAGCCAGGAGTTGGGGGACACTACTTAAACTGAATCTGACGAGGTTGGTGGAGCAAATGGAGGAGGATTTCAAAAGATGGGACATGCTACCGCTCTCGCTGGCGGGTAGAGTGCAGTCGGTTAAATGGTGGTCCTTCCAAGGTTTCTGTTTGTGTTTCAGTGCCTTCCCATCGTGATCACGAAGGCCTTTTTTAAGAGAGTAGGCAAGAGTATTATGGGGTTTGTGTGGGCGAATAAGACCCCGAGAATAAGGAGAGGGTTCCTGGAACGCAGTAGGGACCGAGGAGGGTTGGCGCTACCAAACCTGGGGAGTTACTACTGGGCAGCAAATGTGGCGATGATCCGCAAGTGGGTTATGGAGGGTGAGGGGGCGGCATGGAAGAGGATGGAGATGGCGTCCTGTCAAGGAACGAGCCTGGGGGCGTTGGTGACGGCACCGCTGCCGCTCTCGCTGACAAAGTATACCACGAACCCGGTGGTGGCGGCAACGCTAAGGATCTGGGGCCAGTGGAGACGGCACCGGGGTGCAATGGGAGCATCGGTGTGGTCCCCGATCAGGGGTAACCACCGGTTTGTCCCGGGGAAGATGGACGGGGGGTTCCAGAGCTGGCATCGGGCGGGGATTGGAAGAATGGGTGACCTGTTCATCGATGGGACGTTTGCGAGCCTAGGGGCACTGGAGGAGAAGTTTGAGTTACCCCCGGGAAATGCCTTTAGATATATGCAGGTGAGGGCTTTTGTGAGGCGACAGGTGAGGGAATTCCCGTTTCTCCCGGCACAAGAAGTTCAAGATAGGGTGATCTCGGGTGTGTGGGTCGGGGAGGGCAAGGTGTCCGAAATACACCAGGAGTTGAAAGAAGAGGGGGAAACGCTGGTAGAAGAATTGAAGGGTAAATGGGAGGAGGAGCTGGGGAGGGAGATTGAGGAAGGTCTGTGGGCTGATGCCCTAGGTAGGGTTAATTCCTCCTCCTCGTGTGCCAGGCTCAGCCTGATACAATTTAAGGTGGTCCACAGAGCGCACTTGACAGGGGCGAGGTTGCTTAGGTTCTTTGGGGTGGAGGACAGATGTGGAAGGTGCTCAGGGAGCCCGGCGAACCATGTCCATATGTTTTAGTCATGCCCGGCACTGGAGGGGTTCTGGAGAGGAGTGGCGGGAGCAATATCTCAGGTGGTGAAAGTCCGGGTCAAGCCAAGCTGGGGGCTAGCAATATTTGGAGTAGTGGACGAACCGGGAGTGCAGGAGGCGAAAGAGGCCGGCATTCTGGCCTTTGCGTCCCTAGTAGCCCGGCGGAGGATCTTGCTAATGTGGAAGGAGGCGAAGCCCCCCAGCCTGGACGCCTGGATAAATTATATGGCTGGGTTCATAAAGTTGGAGGGGATTAAGTTCGCCTTGAGAGGGTCTGCACAGGGGTTCTACAGGTGGTGGCAACCGTTCCTAGACTGTCTCGCGGAGCGTTAGAGGAAGGTCGGTCAGCAGCAGCAGCAACCTTGGGGGGGGGGGACGGGGGGGGGGGACGTCCTGGGAGGGGGGACTGCCGGAGAGGGTGGGTGAGCAAGAGATAACATGAAGGGTTGGGGAAACTGGCACGTACGGGAGAGGGCCAGTATACAAAGCTGGGTAAATATATCATTTTGCCATGTATATATCTTGCTCGGCGTGATTTCTTGCTTTTTTTGTTACCGGGGGGGGGGGGGGGGGGGGGGGGGGGGGGGTTGTTATTGTTTGTAAGGGAGAAAAATTGTGTTAAAAAACTTGAATAAATATATTTAAAAAAAAAAAAAAAAATCCTGACAGCACTGTGGGCGTACCTACACAGACTGCAGTGGTAAAGGCGGCAGCTCACCACCACCTTCTCAAGGAAAATTCGGGATGGGCAGTAAATGCAGGCGAAGCCAATGACACCCATATCCTATCAATGAATTAAAAGACTGCTCTGATTGGTCAAGCTGACATCGTTAACCAACTTTGCCCTTTCATTTCTCAGAGGCTGAGGAGGAAAAGGGGTAAGATGCAGAAATGTTCATTAATGACAATATCAGGATTCCCAGAGAATGCACACCTGGAGCAGAAACACAGCCATATCCTCCATCAGACTGCCTGCTGTGAACTTCCTCATCAGCTGCCCAGCAAATCCCCAGCAGACACATCGCTTGTGTTTATAAAGCCTTTAACATAGTTAAACATCCCAGGGAGCTTCACAGGAGGGATACCAAATCTATTTTAACACAGAGAAAAAGCTCAGCCAAAGAAGTGAAGTCAATCTTCAAGCCCCCATATTTCACACTCCCATATTAACTTATAACAATCCATCTGAGTGGGTGAGAGTAGCCATTCAGGGCTACGTGGAGCTAAATGATACGGGTGGAGGTCATGGCCGCACGCTGTGGGAGGAGGTCAAGCTGTGGTTAGGGGGAAGTTTATTTCAATTCGCACAGGGAGAAAGCAGAGCGAGTGGAGATGGCAAGACTGATGGATGAGATTTGGAGGGTGATAGGAGATACTCGGAGGTGCCAGAGGCAGGGCTGTTGAAGGAGAGGCAGAAGCTACACTTGGAGTTTGGGCTAGTATCTACGGGGAAGGCAGTGCGGCAGTGACGGACGGCCAGATGTGCAGTATATGATCATGGGGAGAAGGATAGTAGGATGTTGACCCATCAGTTGAGGAAGTCGAGGCGGCGAGGGACATTGGCAGAGTGAAGGATGATAAGGGCAAGGTGGTGATGGAACCAGGGGGGGTGAATGTGGTGTTTGAGGCCTTTTAAAAGGAGGCTGTATGAGTCGGAGGTTTTTGGATGGCTCAGAGGAATTGGTTCAGTGACTGGGGGCCCCAAACTGGGCTGAGGGAGATGATGGATAGTATGGGGACGATGCAGGCAGGGAATGCCCCGGGGTCGGACGGGTCCCAGTTGACTTTGATAAAAAGTTTGGGGTGGACCTGGGGCCACTGCTGCTGAGGGTGTATGATGAAGCGAGGGTGAGGGGGCAACTCCCCCACCTACTTTGTCGCAGGCTTCCACTTCCCTGACATTAAAGAAGGATAAGGATCCGAAGCACTGTGGGTTGAACCGCCCGATATTACTGAACAAAGACAGAGAAGCTGTTGACGAAGGTGCTGGCCTCGCGAATCGAGGACTGCGTCCCGGGGTTAATCGGCGAAGATCAAACGGGTTTTGTGAAGGGGAAGTCATTGTTGTGAATGTGAGGAGGTTATTCAATGTAATCATTATGTCTTCGGAGGGGCAGGAGATGGAGGTAGTGGTGACGCGGAGAAGGCGTTCGATCGGGTGTAATAGTATCTGCTGGAAGCGTTGGGGCGGTTTGTATTTTGGGTCTGGTCGTTGTAGCAGGTTGTTGTTGGTGGCTTAAGTGGGTCGCTGCAGACTTGATGGGCCGAATGGCCTCCTTCTGCACTGTATGTTCTATGTTCTGAGATGCTGGTCATAAGTGTGCGAACAAACCAAGTGAGTTTGGGGTACTTCGGGCTGCATCGTGGGGCGAGCCAGAGACCCGCTCTCCTCGTTGCTCTCTGCTCTGGCGATAGCGCCGTTGGCAATGACTCAGGGCATCGAGGGACTGAGCTAGGATGGCGACGTCGAGGGTCTCATTGCATGTGGACAACCTGTTGCTGTATATTTCAGAACCGTTGGGCAGTATCAGAGGCATCATGGGGAGTTTAAAGGAATTTGGTCGGTTTACGGGATACAAGTTGAATATGGGGAAAAGCAAAGTGTTCCCAATTTAGTCTAGAGGGGAGGCATGGAGGTTAGGGGAGGCAAGGAGGTTAGGGGTGTTGTTATTTAGAGTGGCAGGGGTGAGTTTTAGATATTTGGGTATCAAGGTGATGCAGGGCTGGGCGCAGCTACACAGATTGAACCTTGCGCGGCTGGTGGAGCAGATGAAAGTCCCACCATCCCAGGAATCAGCCTGGTAAACCTTTGCTGCACTCCCTCCATAGCACGAACATCCTTCCTCAGATAAGGAAAGCAAAACTGCACACAATACTCCAGGTGTGGCTTCACCAATGCCCTGTATAATTGCAGTAAAACATCTCTATTCCTATACTCGAATCCTCTCGTTATGAAGGCCAACATACCATTTGCCTTCTTTACTGACTGCTGTACCTGCACGCTTACTTTCAGCGACTGATGCACGAGGACACCAAGATCTCACTGAGTATCCACCTCTCTCAATTTACAGCTCTTCAAATAACGGGTTCATTCGTACCACCATTGCCCTCGGCGGCTCGTTCCTCAACAGCTTCCTCATAAGCGCCCTGTGCGCCCTGTCCACCTCCAAGGACGGAACAAATGCACCTTCTCCCAGCAACTTCTCAAACATACGCGCCACATATGCACCGGCGTCCAATCCCTCGCTGCCCTCCGGCAGGCCAACGATCCTCAGATTCTGTCTACGCCATCTGTTCTCCAGATCCTCCACCGTATCTTGCAGCCTCCACCATATCTTGCAGCCTGTTCTGTTGGTCCTTCATCAGCCCAATCTCCACCGCCATCGCGTCTAGCTGATCGTCGTGCTCAGCCACCGCCTCTTCCACCTTCTGGATTGCCTGGCCCTAGTCCAGTCTTTGCTCCACACGATCAATCCCCGCCTTTATCGGATCCAGATATTCTTTCCTCTGCTGAGCAGATTTCTTATGGAGAAATGCTACTGTGCCGGCAGCGTCAGTCCCTGACCTTCCGCCATATTGCCGTGTTGCAGGCTCCAGTCCAGTCTTCGACCAACGTTCTCTTCTTTTCAGACCACTTCTGGTCCACAAATCCCAAAACTGGTGGGGAATCCTCCTGTTCTACTTCACCAGTCCCTTGTTTTGTTGATCAAATACAACGTAAATCGGGGGAAAGACTTTTCACCGAAAACCGATTTCTATTCATTAACTGGGAATGAATATTTCCTTCATAAGATCTGAATCCAGCTAGTTACTGGAGAAAAACAATGATGAATAATTTTTTTGTTTATTAACGCCCAACGGAATCAAGCTCAGTTTTATTGACCACCAGATCATTTCAGTCAGAGCTGAACCATCCATCCAAACTGGTGGTATATTGTTGGGAATTTTAAGGAATAAGCTACCTTTGAAAATTCTGAAATATCACATTAAAAATCAAAGTAAATTTCAATCATTTTTATTGTTTACAATAAATTACTTTAATTCAAAATACATTAGTGACATTTGTGGGTTAGACCCAGTTCCTGCAAAAGGACTTTAATGGAGAATGTGATGCTGTAGCTTCAGGGTCAGAAACTAGGGGACATAGATTTAGGGTAATTGTCAAAAGAACCAGGGGCAAAGCAGCACGCTGGCGCAGTGGTTAGCACTGCAGCCTCATGGCGCTCTGGTCCCAGGTTCGATCTCAGCTCTGGGTCACTGTCCGTGTGGAGTTTGCACATTCTCCCCGTGTTTGCGTGGATCTCACCCCCACAACCCAAAAATGTGCAGGGTAGGTGGATTGGCCACGCTAAATTGCCCCTTAATTGGAAAAAATGAATTGGGTACTTTAAATTTTTTTTTTTAAGAACCAGGGGCAAGAAAAGGAATTATTTTTGGACAGTGACTTACGGTGATCTAGAATGCACTGCCTGAAAGGGTAGTGGAAGCAAAGTGGCAAATGGATACATACTTGAACGGGAAAAATCTATAGGGTTATGGGAGCAGATCAACAATTGAGACAAAGGCTTTTTCAAAGGGTTAGCATATGTCTCATATCACGCTATAGCATTCTATGCTTCTCGGAGCTCCCCCCATTTCGAAACAGTGGTGTCCCTAAATCCAATGAAGACGGCCAGACAATCCTTCGGGTAGGAGTGAGGGAACAAAAGGAGGAAAAGAAAACACACAGAATGACACATCCCCAGATTCCATTCTGAACATTTCCTTTTGCTTATAGGCCAGTAACAGAACAAGTGAAAGCAACTTACTGTGATGGGAGACTGGGCGCTGGTAGTGTAAGGCAGCCGCGGTGGTGTCAGGTAATACCTGGAGGGTCGCTGCTTCTGAGCGAAGGCGGTGATGGGCATAGTTTCATGAGGCTCGTTACTCTGAGGGGGGCAGAAAAAGTACATTAAAAATTTAACCTCGAATACGGATGTGGACTTTTCTTTTTGAATAATGCAATCATAGAGCAACACGTATTTCCAGTCCCACACTATAGCTGACGCGCCAAGCTACCCAGTCGGGGAAATAATTGTTGAACATCTGGCATCATCGTTACAGAAACCAAAAGCAACAACAAGCAGGGCTGTGGAGCAAGAGTCTATGGGACTAATTGGACAGTTCTGTCAAGATCCAGCAGAGGCACGTCACCCAAATGGCCTCTTGCTGTGCTTTAAGGATTCATAAGTTCATAAGATGATATAGGAGCAGAATTAGGCCATTTGGCCCGTCGAGTCTGCTCCACCATTCTATCATGGCTGATATGTTCTTCATCTGCCACCTACAATGTTACAGACCAAGAGCTAGATTGCAAAATTAGCCAGAGCATCTCCTCCCTGGAACACATGACCTAGGAGCGGGAATAGGCAATTTAGCCTCCCGAGCCTAACACCCTCAATGTGATCATGGCTGATCCCATCCTGGCCTCAACTCCACCATCTTGCCCGTTCTCCATAACCCCTCAACACATTGCCAATTAAAAATCTATCTAACTCTTCCTTAAATTTACTCACTCTCCCTGCATCCACCGCACTCTGGGGTAGTAAATTCCACAGATTCACACCCTTTGAGAGAAGTAGTTTTTCCTCAAATCTGTTTTAAATTTGCTACCCCTTATTCAAAGATTATGACCTCTCATTTTAGAATGCCCCACAAGAGGAAGCACCAGCTCCTCGTCTACTTTATCCATACCTTTTAGCATCTTGTGTACCTCAATTAGATCTCCCCCCATTTTTCTAAACTCTATAGAGAATACACTCCTAAACTGTTTAATCTCTCATATGACAAACCCCTCATCTCTGGAATACATCCCTGAACTGTCTCCAATGCCACTACATCTTTCCTCAAATAATGGGACCAAAACTGTGCACAATATTCCAGTTGCAGTCTTACCAATGCCTTGTATTGTTGCAACAACACTTCCTTACCTTTATACTCAAGGTTATTAGTATCCGAGGTTATTAGTAGTAGCAAGGTTTATTCGTTAGTAGATAGAGGGACGGCATGGCAACTCTCACCTTGAGTGCATATCCTGAAGGTTGTGGGAACTCAACGACAATTCCCGTGTCCTGGATAACCACATGTGCAGGAAGTGCCATCAGCTTGCACACTGGGTTTTGGAGCTCATGCTGCAGCTGGCATCACTGCGGGGCATCAGTGATGTTGAGGGTTATGTGGATGGCATATTTATAGATGTGGCCACCCCGCAGTTTAAGAGTATGCAGGGACAGAGGGAATGGGTGACTGCCAGGCAGTCAAGAAGAAATAGGTAGTGCAGAAGGCCCAAGTGCATTACACTCTCCAACCAATATTCAGTTCTAAATACTGATTAAAGTGACGGTTCATCTGGGCAGTGCAGCCAGAGCCAAGTCCATGGCAGTATGGTTAGTTCAGCTGATGGGGGATCAAGGCCAAGGATATCACTGAACAGCTGCACAGCAGCCAGAGGTGGTACCACTGATATAAGTAGGAACACGGATGAGTGGTCCTACAGTTAGAATTTAGGGAATCAGGTGGGAAATTAGCAAGCAGGAGCTCAGAGGTAATAATCTCCAGATTACTCCCGATACCACACACGACCAAGTATAGAAACAGGAGGATCGAGCAGATGAACATGTGGCCGGGAAGATGGTGCAGGGGGAGAGGGCTTCAGATTCCTGGGACATTGTGATCTGTTCCGAGGGAAAAGGGATAGATCTAGGACCAATTTTCTTGCAGGGCGATTTGCCAGTGCTATTCAGGAAGGCTTAAATCAAATTGGCAGGGGTATGGGAACCAGGAGGTAATATCAGAGAGGAATACCAAGGTGCACAGAATACTGTTAGAGACAGATAGCATTAGAGTAGTAAACAGCGAGTTATTAGGTGAGTTCAGAGTCTGGAGACAAGTAATAAAGTCTGAATTAGGATTACTGTGCATGCATGTGAATGCGCAGAGTGTGACAAATAAGATTGCCACGTGGAACTGTGATGTGCTGATAACCCAGACTTGGCTCAAAGAAGGGCAGAACTGGGTATTAAATACTCCTAATGCAAGGCGTTTGGGAAATATAGGAAAAGGAGAGCGGGAGGGTTGGGATTAAGGAGAACATTGCAGTGCTGGAGAGAGAGGATTTCCTGGAGATGTCAAGGACAGAATCTATTTGGTTAGAGCTAAGCAATTACATTGCTTGGTGCCGTCACCAACTTGTGGGAAAGATTCAGAGGAACAAATTTGCAAAATTACAGAAAGGTGCCAGAATCCTAGAGTTGTTATAATGGAGGACTTTAATTAACAGACCATGGACTGAGATGGTACTGTAAAGGGGGGGGGGGGGGGGGCGTGTCAAGAATTCCTAGATTGTGTTCAGGAGAATTTTCTGCTGTAGCAGTATGTTTCCCGTTCACTGAGAAAGAAGGCATTGCTGGACCTTGTTCTTGGGAATGAGGTGGGCCAAGTCTCAATTGGGGAACATTTAGTCGACAGTGATCTTTCATAAGGTTTCGGTCGGCGATGGAAAAGGACAAGAAGCAATTCAGAGTAAGAATAATGAGTTGGGGAAATCCCCTTCCAATGGAGTAAGAATGGATCTGACCCAGGGAAATTGGATTAAAGGGTGGCAGAGAAACGGTGACTGAACAATGGGCTGCTTTTAAATAAGAGATATTTTAGGTACAGTCAAGATACATTCCACAAAAGGGAAAGGTAGGGGAAAAACAAATCCAGAGCTCCCTGGATGACAAAATGGGGATTAAGATGAAGAAAATAAAGTGTCTATTATAGATGTCAGTTGGATAATAAACTGAGAACCAGGCTGAATATCGAAGGTTCAGAGGATAAGTGAAAATACAAATAAGAGAAGCAAAGAGAGAGCATGAGAAGAAACTGGCAACGAACATAAGGGGAATCCAAAAGCTTTCCGGAGGCATCTGATAGAATCTACCTTTTTACTATATAACAAGCTTAAAGGAATAAATGACCCAAGATTTAAAATGGCTTCTTAAAATGGTTTGTTAAAAGAACCATATTTCAAGCATGACATTAAAAAAGTGCTGAATCCCATGAGAAACATCAAGATAATGAAGCCAGGCAGACCAAGGACACATTTTGCTAATTTAAAGTTTCTGGGCTATATTCCCAGAAACTGTTTTCATGACAACGGATAAGACTCATGAGAAAGACGTATTTCAATCACTCCATATTAAAATTTGATGGACAGACATCTCAATCGAATTGAATTAACTGTAATAACTTCAACCCAATCACAGCCAGAAAGGGGAAAGACATCGGTGATAGCAATAATCCTAAAAAGTACATGCTGGTTTTGAACAATTCATTCCGGAATCATTTGACTTAATTTCTGAAGCTACTTTCGCTTTGAACCGCCATTTTGTTTATTTGCAACTTTTCTGTATCGTGTTTTCAAATAGAAGAAATTATCAAGAGCTGTAATTTGTATTGAATTTAACTCGGTACTCTGTACTTTTTTGGACAAAACAAACTTTTAAAAACTCTGTATTTGCAAGAAAACTGACTTGATAATAGACATCAATAGACATTAATGTCTATTAGACAAGACTAATGTCTTGGTGCCGTCACCAACTTGTGGGAAAGATTCAGAGGAACAAATTTGCAAAATTACAGAAAGGTGCCAGAATCCTAGAGTTGTTATAATGGAGGACTTTAATTAACAGACCATGGACTGAGATAGTACTGTAAAGGGGGGGGGGGGGGGGGGGGGGCGTGTCTAATAGACATTAGTGGGCAGCACGGTAGCCTTGTGGATAGCACAATTGCTTCACAGCTCCAAGGTCCCAGGTTCGATTCCAGCTTGGGTCACTGTCTGTGCGGAGTCTGCACATCCTCCCTGTGTGTGCGTGGGTTTCCTCCGGGTGCTCCGGTTTCCTCCCACAGTCCAAAGATGTGCAGGTTAGGTGGATTGGCCACGATAAATTGCCCTTAGTGTCCAAAATTGCCCTTAGTGTTGGGTGGGGTTACTGGGTTATGGGGATAGGGTGCCGGTGTTGACCTTGGGTAGGGTGCTCTTTACAAGAGCCGGTGCAGACTCGATGGGCCGAATGGCCTCCTTCTGCACTGTATATTCTATGATCTGCAAAACTAACCGAATAAAAGACAATTTACTTCACGTATGAAGCTCAGTTCCAAGATCTGTCGAGTGATATAGGAGTGTGGTGACATACAAGATATATTAACCAGAGTACAGACCTATCAGCATCTAAATAGTAAAAGAGCGGCAAAAGGAGTGGGATCAAAAAGAGGGATTTGCACATTGAGCCTGAAGAATGAAGTGAACACTTTCCATGCGTCTTTACCAAGGAAGAAGCAGCTGGGCATGACATGATGAAGGAGGAGGTAATTCAGACAACTCAAGGGTTTAAAATTGATACGGTTGTAGTACTGGGTACAAAAACAGAAAAAGCCCCGCTAGAAATAGGTCAGGTAGCATACGTGAAACAGGGTTAATGTTTCAGGTTGATGACCTTTCACCAAAACTGAGAAAAATTAGACATATAATAGGTTTTGAGCAAAGGATGGATGGGACAAGGACAAAGCAAGGTCTGCGGCAGGAGAAATCGAATGACAGAAGAGTCTGTCTACCAGGGTCTCAGGGAATGTGATGGGGCAAGAGAGGAACAAAGAAACAAAAAAATATGCCTAGAGGCGGTGTGAGGGAAAAAAACTGAACTGAAAATGAAACAAAATGGAGGGGGCAGAGCTCATGGTTTGAAATTGTTGAACTCGGTATGAGGCCTGGCTAGGCCACCATTTATTTCATCCCTAATAGCTCTTGAGAAGCTGATGGTGAGCTGCCTTCTTGAACTGCAGTAGTCGATGTGGTGTTGGTGCACCCACATGAGGTTAAGGAATGTGATGGCTCCAGACAATACATTGGAGATTCCCAGTAACAACAGGTCTTGACTCTCCATCTCTGGGGTACACACTGCCTGGACCCCTGCTCCCAGGGCCTCGTGCTCTCTCTATTGGCCAGGGTTCACGTGCTGCTGCGCAATTGCTCCCAAGCTGATCACATAGACCGCAAATGCGCCCCCTTAAAAGGAGCCGCGTTACCACATCCCTCCATCCTGAAGTCAGTCTATCATGACCTTGTATATAGCTTTGTTGTTAAATGTAAAGAGCCATAAAGGAAAAGTGTTCATCACAGTATCAGTCTCTCCAGGGACCTTAGAGCCCCTGTAGGCGTCCCTAGTCCCCCAGCCAGCTCCACTCTCTCAGGTAGTATTGTAATCTGCAGAGGAAGATGGTTCAGGAGACGCTACCAGTTCTATAGAGCTGCTTGCCTGATCAGCTCCCCCCAGGACTGCCAACGGGCTGACTCTGAAATTCCAGGCTCTCTCCGCTCTAGAACAGCCACAGAAATGCCAGTGGCGCTAGTTGGACCTATCTGTTCTGGAATGGGGGCTACCGTATCCTGCCACCTCATGTGGTCACCATTCTTCCGCCACTGACATTTACCACATAATCTGACCGGCTAACTAGAGTGGGCCCGAGGCAAAACTTTGAACTAGAACCTCCAGGTTACCCATCTGGAATGATCTGTCACCCTTTTGTGAAGTATGTTGATTTCTTTATGATGCCTGACATGACTCACCTTCCTCGCCATATTTGGAAATATGAAATGAAATGAAAATCGCTTATTGTCACAAGTAGGCTTCAAATGAAGTTACTGTGAAAAGCCCCTAGTCTCCACATTCCGGCGCCTGTTCGGGGAGGCTGTTACGGGAATCGAACCGTGCTGCTGGCCTGCCTTGGTCTGCTTTCAAAGCCAGCGATTTAGCCCTGTGATAAACAGCCCATCAAGCCCAAATGAATTCTGAGGCGATGGCCCATATGCAATTTAGGCAGCATGGCCCACGTGGTGGCCTAGGGGTGTTGTGCTGTAGGACAATAGGAAATCGGCCCGATTGCTTCCTCACAGCAATTTTAAAAGTCTGTGTGGCCCTTTCCACCAACCCGTTGGATGCAGGGTGATATGGGGCTGTCCTGGTGTGCCAAATTTCTAAGAAGATCAGTGCCAAGATGATTTCCTGAGGCACTGGCAATGGTGGCAATTTTTTTGGCAAGGGGATTAGACCCAATGCATTCGTATTGGAGATTTCTGTGCCAGGCCTGTGTTGGAAAGTATAGTTGTAAGCACATAGCAGCAAGGCCCAACGTCGCATCCTGGCGGAGGCAATTGGTGGTTTTGGCTTGTCCTCTTTCAAAAGACCCAATAGCGGCTTACGGTCAGTTATTGTGAATTGCCGTCCGTAAACGTATTGGTGGAACTTTTTAATACCACAGATGCCGTCTAGTCCCTCTTTCCAATGTGGGCAATCTGGTGACACGTCGTATATGGCTATAATTGGCTTCCCGGGTCAAAATGAACTAAAAGCTTCAAAGATCGCACAGCTTATTTTACCAAGCAGAAAGCTTCCTCTTGCTGCTCCTTCCACTGCCAACGTTGGTGTTTCCTTAACAACTGGTGTAATGGTGCCATGGTGGTGGCCAGGTTTGGAAGGAACCTGCCATAATAGTTCACCATTCCCAGGAAAGATTTCAGCTAGTTAAAAAATACTACTTAAAAACACCTCATTGACATTTCTGCTTCTCAAATTTGGGAATTGTCACCCGAAAAACAATGAAAAAAAACCCCAATTATTTACTCACAAGGACTTCGTAATCAGGTACAGTGTGCGTTCCCAATCCCGTCCTGTCAAACGTGACTCGATACGTTGCGTTAATTGTGTCCACAGCATCGATCTGCCCCGTAAACAGGCCGTCGTGAAAACCTCGAAGTCGTGCTAAAGTGAGGTATGGTGGAGAGGAGAAACAATCACAAACTTAACCAGGGTCCAATAGGTTACTGAATGACAACACTAGCTATTTTAGTGCTGCCAATGAACCCAGCACCTTGCAATAGCCCTTTCTGCATTTGGGTTTAATAGCAGTGATTGGTATTGGTATTTACTTTGTGATCTCCTGGATTTTAAGGCCCATAGCATCATCATTGCTATGGTTCTCATTAGACACTAACGTAATTCTAAAAACTTTTACATACAAAAATAAAGCACAGAAACAGGACTTTAGTGCAACTTGACCTCATCATTGTTCATGCTCCATGTACCTCCTCCAACCTGACTTCATCTAACTCTATCTGCATTTCCTTCTATTCCTTTCTCCCTCATCCAGCTTATCCTTAAATGCGTTGATGTTCTTTGTCTCAGCTATTCTCTGTGGCAGAGTTTCATATACTAACACTCTCTGGGTAAAGACTTTCTTCTTAATTCCCTACTAGATTTGATGGCCCCGAGTTCTGGTCTCCAGACAAGAGGAAACATCCTTATGTCTATCCTATCAAATCCCTCAATAATTTCTAGGGCCCTCTAGGGTCTCGATTTAAAAAAATGGTTCCAACCTGTTCCTGGTAAGCATAATTTCTTCATTCTGGTATCATCCCTGTAAATAATTTTTGTAACTTCTCCAATGCTTCTATATCAGAACTGTGTGCATGGTACTCCAAGTGGGAGAAAGTAAGGACACGATGTACGACAGTGCTGAGGTAATGACTTACCCGTGACTTTTGTCCCTATAACTAGAGGTAATGGGATTTCATCTGGGAGATCTTTGTACTGGGACAGCTCTGTCACTTTCCTCTGTTGCAGGAGTCTGATCTTGTGTCGTTTGTGTTGCAAGGCCGACCGCTCTTCCGCAAAGAATGCTGCCGAACATCTGCGATACAGGAGATCGGGTTACAACAGTATGCCAGGTATGACATCTATGGCTGTAATTGCCACTTTAATGACTGAACTAGCATTTTCACATGGGACATAATCCTCTGTGAGATGTTGGGACCACACAATGAGTTTTGGACCCAGAGCACCGTTCCACCGATGCTGTCGGTGGGTTCATGTTAGCAATAGGATTATTGGATAGCTCTGCATTAAATCAAGTTGGATCATCTAACTCCAACCCATTAAATGTCAGATTTCTTTGTATGTATGTGTGTGCGCGTGCACGCGCGTGCACCGCACCTAGTCTTTCTCCCTTCTCAATTGCTTTTCCCTGCTTCTTTTGCTTTATTCATTCATGGGGTGGGGGGTGTCGCTGGTTGGGCCAGCATTTATTGCCCAGGACTTTAAGAGTCAACCACATTGCCATGGAGTCACATATAGACCAGACCAGATAAGGATGGCAGATTTCCTTCCACAAAGAACATTAATAAAACAGCTGGGTTTTTACGACGATCGATAATGGTTTCACGGTCATCATTAGATTTTTAATTCTAGATATTTATTCAAATTAAATTTCACCATCTGCAATGGTGGGATTCGAACCCGGGCCCCCAGAGCATTACCCTGGGTCTCTCAATTACTAGTCCAGTGCCTTTGCTTGCCCACCTGACAATACCACATTGCCCTTTTGTTTTTACTGCTATTTGCCAATGCAACTGAAGGCGAGAAAAGTTTTGCAGCATCAGGACTCAGGCATTCAACTGAGTAAAGGCGGCAGCTTTTATCCCAGAATGTCAGGAACTTGGTGAGGAAAAGCTGGCAGAGACACAGCTGGATGCCTGTAGGATGAAGGGAAGAGGAGGAATCCTCTAGCTGCTGATTAGGATTGCTGGAGTTCAGAGGAACGAGGAGGGGGGGGATTTCATAGAAACCTATAAAATTCTATCAGGACTGGACAGGGTAGATACAGGAAGGATGTTCCTGATGGTGAGTGTGTCCAGAAGCAGGGGTCACAGTCTGAGGACACGGGGTAGGCCAATTGGGACAGAGATGAGGAGAAATTTCTTCACCCAGAGAGTGGTGAACTTGCGGAATTCGTTACCACAGGAAGTAGTTGAGGCCAAACCATTGTATGTTTTCAAGAAGCAGTTAGATATAGTAAAAAGTCTTACAGCACCAGGTTAAAGTCCAACAGGTTTGCTTGGAATCATTAGCTTTCGGAGCATAGCTCCTTCATCAGGTGAGAAATCAGGATTAGGCTGCTGAGTTGGATGATCAGCCATGATCATAATGAATGGCGGAGCAGGCTCAAAGGGCCGAATGGCCTCCTCCTGCTCCATTTTCTATGTTTCTATGCTGCTCTCCCATGACGGGTGTGGATGTCTCTGAATGAACACAGGAGATCCTGAAGGGGGAAGGTGAACAGCCAGAGGTTGTAGCACACATAGGTGCTAACGACATAGGCAGGAAGAGCGACGAGGTCATGCAGAAGGAGTTCAGGGAGTTATGCAGTAAGCTAAGAAGCAGTTCCTCTAGGGTTGTAATCTCACGATTACTCCCTGTGCCACGTGCCAGCGAGGTTAGAAATAGGAGGATAGTGCAGCTAAACACGTGGCTAAACCAGTGGTGTAGGAGGGAGGGTTTCAGATTTCTGGACCATTGGGATTTCTTCCAAAGCAGGTGGGACCTGTCACAAGTAGGCTTACATTAACACTGCAATGAAGTTACTGCGAAAATCCCCTAGTCGCCATATTCCGGCGCCTGTTCGGGTCACAGAGGGAGAATTCAGAATGTCCAATTCACCTAACAGCATGTCTTTTGGGACTTGTAGCAGGAAACCCGAGCGCCCGGAGGAAACCCACAGACACAGGGAAAACATGCAGACAGTGGCCCAAGCCTGGGTCCCTGACTCTGTGAAGCAACAGTGCTAACCACTGTGCGACTATGCCATACTGTGTACCAATGTACAACATTAGCAGATCTCCAACACCACACCTGTATCCAGTGAGGATTAGATAATTACGGCCAGACCCTCTGTTATGTCCTCCCTGGTTTCTTAACAGCCTGGGGTAGGAACATTTAATCCGAAACTGCCGATTTATCCAATTTCAAGGATGCTAATTTCCTTAATACTTTCTCTCTCCCTATGTTTATCACATCCAATATTTCCATTCCTCCTCCTCAACTACAATGTCTGCATTGTCCCCTTCTTTTATGAACACAGAGAAAATCTTTTTTGGACGTTTATGGTCCTACTCTTGCTTTAGTTATCCTCCTACTCTTAATGTATCGGTACGTTAAGGAGACATTAAGGGAGGTGATGGTGTAGTGTTATTGTCACTGGTCTGTAATCCAAAGGCCCAGAGTAATCCTCTAGGACCCAAATTCAAATCCCAATGAGACAAATGGTGATAGCGGAATTCAATAAAAATCCAAAATTAAAAATCTAATGATGACAATGAAACCATTGTCGATTGCTTTAAAAAAGAAAATACCTCTGGCTGATTAACATCCTTCCTTTAGGGAAGAAAATCCTGAAATTTTCAGATGGAAATCTGCCATCCTTTAAAAAAAATAAATTTAGAGTACCCAATTATTTTTTCCAATTAAGGGACAATTCAATGTGGCAAATCCACCTACCCTGCACATCTTTGAGTTGTGGTGAAAGACTTGGGGAGAACATGCAAACTCCACACGGACAGTGACCCAGGGTCAGGATTCGAACCTGGGTCCTCAGCGCCGTGAGGCAGCAGTGCTAACCACTGTGCCACTGAACTGCCCTTGAAATCTGCCATCCTCACCTGTTCTCCAGATGCACAGAAATGGGGTTGACTCTTAACTGCCCTCCGAAATGGCCACTCGGTCCAAGGAACCATCCAATTAGGGATGGGAAATAAATATTGGCCAACTAGCAACAGCCACATCCTAGAAATGAATTTTTAAAATCTCATCGATTTGCTTGCCAATACATTTTAAAATTCAATACACTCCTGGCTGGTGTCCCACATGCTACCCTCCATAAACTTGGTCATCCAAAACTCTGCTGCAGTCGTCTTAACTCAAGTCATTTCCCCCAACACCCCTGTGCTCATGGACATACATGGACTCCCAGTCAAGAAATGTCTCAATTTTAACGTACTCATCCTTATTTTCAATTCTCTCCATGGCCCTGCTCCTCCCCATCTTGGTCATCCTCTTTAGTCTACAACTCAGTTATCCTTGTTCACCTAATTCTGGCCGGTTGAGGCATCCTTGATTTTCTATGCTCCACTATTGGTGGCCATGTCTTCAGCTGCATAGGGCCTAAGCTCTAAAATCCCTCTCTGCACCTCTGTCGCTATCTCTCCTGTTTTAAGACAGTCCCGTTTCGCAAAGTTTTATGGTCATCTGACCATATATCTCCTGAAGGATAATTTAATTTACAATATTCCTGGGACGTGCCTTGCCTCTCACGTAAACAGCGCTATACAAGTGGTTATCGTGGCTATTATTTTACAGCAAGTAAGGTCTAGACCACCTTAACTTGCAAGCAGCCACTGAATACAGAAAACCACATTCAAGACTTATTCGTCCTCTTGACACAGCCGAACGCAGTGAATGTGTGGAGAATGTAGCAGCTTGCTAGTTCTCTTCACAGACAATGCAGCAGGACTGTGGAATTGCAGTACGAGTAGACTAGTCATAGCAAGCTGCGTTCTCTGGAGGTTAATCAGTCAACCGGTTGAGTGCTTAAAAACAATCCAGCAGCTTTTGGTGTAATTTCCTTCTCCCCCTGGCACTTGCCCAATGATCAATTCACAATTCACCACAAGGTTCCAATGGAATAGACAAGGGTCCCAAGTCCTGAAGCACCGTACCTTGTGTATCTGCTCCCATCCCGGACACTCACCGCCTTGGTTTTCCCATTAGCCTCCTGATTTTGCCCCACTCGACTCTGGTCAACTTCCTGGTTTTTAGATTTGGGAAGGACTCCTTCAGGCACACACAGAAATCATTATCCCCCTCGAAAAGCGGCCTAGGAAACAGAATACATCAAATCTTACACATGTGGGGTGGGGAGGGCAAAAAACATGGAGTTTGCGGAATTAAATATCAGGAAAGTTAAATAAAAACTTACTTGTCAATATTTGAGTAAAACCACTCGTAGATGCACCACTTGTGCGCCTTGGGAAGTTTTAGCAGGTTACGCAGGCGTAAGCCGATCTTCTGGGCAGCCTTCTTGTCGGGCGTTGCCAAGGCTGCAGAAAGTTTCTGACGAGAGATTGTATTTTATTGAAATTGGAAGGAAAAGCCCACAATAATTAAAAAATATATATCATGTATCAGAAAGATGGAAGTTGAATGTTTTATGAAGTTCAAATGAACAAACAGCAAAATGTTTTAAATCTTTTTTTTTTAAAAGGAAGGGTTTCGGTTGCACTTGACCTTTCACCCATGTGACGAGAGTTCTAGATCAGCCTGGAGTAAAGGAAAGAGGCAGCAAGAGGCACATGTTACACTTTTGGAGAATCTTGGCCCCATTTCCAGTAGACAAGAGCCCAGAGGGCAAAGTACTCCTGATTGCTGACCTTGAGGCTGTGGGACGATTGCTATAAAGGAAACTACAAAACGTCACTTTTGTTGAAGGGCTGTTACCGCGGTGCTGCATCATACTCAGGCAACTTTAGCTTTTATCTGAGCCTGGCCAGGGCCAGGACCCAGTCCTAGCTTGGCCTGCTGCGGAATGGAGAAAATCAAACTCAAGGTTCCTCCCAGAAACATTTCCAGAACATGGTACTCTGAAAACAGAACAACACTCAAAATCTATTACCATCAGCCCTCTTCATGGTTTTGGTACAACACTCTTCCCCATCCATTGTACCATTTTGACAGTATTCTGTTGCTTTGTCTGGTTGTAGTTAGGCGTCTCTGGAGTGGTGTCAAGCAGATTGATGCACTGTCAATTACCACAAAGACGAGAGTAGTGGAATAATCGAGGCTTTATTGAGCAAAGATGTTGTGCCTCCTGTAGCTGGAACCAGAATGGCTGCAGCACCGGCGAACACACACATTTATACGCCGCCTACTGGGCGGAGCCAGCAGGCAGGGATTTACCCATGTACCTCTACTGTACGGGCCATACCGTAATACTACTAGTGGTGACTACCACATTCACCCCCTGTTAGAAAAAAAAAAAAAAAGAGTCCGGTGGGGGTGGTGAAAAACATTACAAGTTCAGTCTGTCGGGGGCCTTGACCCTCCTCTGCGATCGCCTCAGTACTGGTGGTGATTTGGGCGCCGACTTGGTCACCTGTGACTCAAGGAGCGTGTTGTCCTCGTCTTCGGCACCCCTGAGTGGAACCAGTGGGAGGACGGATCCTACTGGGGTGGGGGCTGC
Source organism: Scyliorhinus torazame (assembly GCF_047496885.1). Taxonomy (NCBI): domain Eukaryota; kingdom Metazoa; phylum Chordata; class Chondrichthyes; order Carcharhiniformes; family Scyliorhinidae; genus Scyliorhinus; species Scyliorhinus torazame. The sequence goes on from NC_092710.1 coordinate 333,325,689, forward strand.
GGTGAGGTTCGCTGGAGGGAGGGTGAGTGGCGCAGGGGTGAATGAGGCAACCGGGGGGGGGGGGGGCGCGGTGTCAGGTCGGGGGTGGGGATCCAGCGGGTGCCAGGTCCCGGAGGGAGATTGTGTCCTGGTGCCCGTCGGGGTGTGCCACGTAGGCGTACAGCAGGTTCGCATGTAGGAGGTAGGCTTTTTCGACCAAGGGGTCCGACTTATGGGTCCGCACATGCTTGCGAAGGGGGACAGGTCCAGGAACTGTCAGCCATGTTGGGAGCGAGACCCCGAAGGTGGAATCCTGGGGAAGGCAAACACACGTTCGTGAGGGGTCTCGTTCGTCGTGGTGCAGAGGAGCGATCGGATGGAGTGGAGTGCGTCGGGGAGGACCTCCTGCCAGCGGGAGACCGGGAGATTTTTAGACCGCAGGGCCAGCAGGACGGCCTTCCAGACTGTCACGTTCTCCCTCTCCACCTGCCCATTTCCCCGGGGATTGTAGCTGGTGGTCCTGCTCAAGGCAATGCCCTTGCTGAGCAGGAACTGACGCAGCTCATTGCTCATAAAGGAGTATCCCCGATCGCTGTGGATGTAGCTGGGGAAACCGAACAGAGTGAAGATGCTGTGGAGGGCTTTAATTACCGTGGCAGAAGTCATATCGGGGCATGGGATGGCGAAAGGGAACCGCGAGTACTCATCAATCACGTTCAGAAAGTACGTGTTGCGGTCGGTGGAGGGGCCCTTTGAAGTCCATGCTGAGGCGCTCAAAGGGGCGGGAGGCCTTCACCAGGTGCGCTCGATCTGGCCGGTAGAAGTGCGGCTTGCACTCTGCGCAGACCTGGCAGTCTCTGGTGACGGTCCTGACCTCCTCAATGGAGGAGGGCAGGTTGCGGGCCTTGATGAAATGGAAGAACCGGGTGACCCCCGAGTGGCAGAGGTCATAGTGGAGAGCCCGGAGTCGGTCCACTTGTGCGCTGGCACATGTATCACGGGATAGGGCATCCGGGAGCGCATTGAGCTTTCCCGGGTGATACAAGATCTCAGTTATAGGTGGAGAGCTCGATCCTCCACCTCAAAATCTTGTCGCTTTTGATCTTGTCCCGCTGTGTATTATTAAACATAAAGGCAACCGACTGTTGGTCAGTGAGGAGAGTGAATCTCCTGCCGGCCAGGTAATGCCTCCAATGTCTCACAGTTTCCACAATGGCTTGGGCCTCCTTTTCGACAGAGGAGTGACGAATTTTGGAGGCATGGAGGGTGCAGGAAAAGAAGGCCACGGGCCTGCCCGCCTGGTTGAGGGTGGCGGCCAGACCTATGTCCGATGCATCGCTCTCGACCCGAAAGGAGAGTGGCCTTGGCGATGTCTGCCTTAATGCGGTTGAAGGCCTGGGGGCCTCAGTCGTCAGGGGAAAAACTGTGGACTAAATGAGTGGACGGGCCTTGTCCGCATAATTAGGGACCCACTAGGCATAGTAGGAGAAAACCCCCAGGTATCGTTTCAGGGCCTTGGGAGTTCCATGAGGGGTGCATGCGGTCGGGGTCGGGCCCTAGGACCATTTTCCACGACATAGCCAAGGATGGCTAAGTGGTTGGTGCGGAACACACATTTCTCCTTATTGTACGTGAGGCTAAGGAGTTTGGGGTCTGGAGGAATTTTTGGAGGTTTGCGTCGTGGTCCTGCTGATCGTGGCCGCAGATGGTGACGTTATCTAGGTAAGGGAAAGTGACCTGCAGTCCGTACCGGTCAACCATTCGGTCCATCTCTCGCTGGAAGACCGAGACCCCATTAGTGACGCTGAAGGGAACCCTAAGGAAGTGATAGAGGCGGTCGTCTGCTTCAAACGCAGTGTATTGGCGGTCCTCCGGCTGGATGGGGAGCTGGTGGTAGGCGGACTTCAGGTCCACTGTGGAAAAGACCCGATACTGCGCAATCTGATTGACCATGTCAGATATGCGTGGGAGGGGGTATGCGTCGAGCTGCGTGTACCGACTGATGGTCTGACTGTAGTCAATGACCATCCTGTGCTTCGCCCCAGTCTTTACTACTATCACTTGAGCTCTCCAGGGGCTGTTGCTGGCCTCAATGACCCCTTCCTGCAGAAGCCATTGGACCTCCGACCTGATGAAGGTCCTGTCCTGGGCACTGTACCGTCTGCTCCTGGTGGCGACGGGTTTGCAATCCGGGGTGAGATTCGCAAACAGGGCAGGTGGATCGACCTTAAGGGTCGTGAGGCCGCATACGGTGAGGGGGGTAGGGGTCCGCCAAATTTTAAGGTTAAGCTTTGGAGATGGCACTGGAAGTCCAGGCCGAGTAACAGGGCAGCGCAGAGGTGGGGGAGGACGTAGAGCTGGAAGTTGTTCAACCTCTACGTCTTGGACGGTGAGGGCCGCGATGCAGTACCCCTGGATTTCCATGGAATGGGATCCGGCGGCCAGGGAGATTTTCTGGGTGACGGGGTGTACCGCGAGGGAGCAGCGCCTTACCGTAGTGGGGTGGATGAAGCTCTCTGTGCTCCCGAAGTAAAAAAGGCAGGTCGTCTCGTGCCCATCGATCTTCACTGTCGTTGTTGCGGTCGCGAAGTTGCGGGGCCGGGACTGATCCCGGGTGATCGGGGCGAGCTGCGGCAGATGCTTGGAGGTCCCGAGCTGGTCAGTGGTGGTGGAGTTAGCAGCTGACGATGAACGGCCAGACGAGCAGGGGTCCTTGGGCGCCGTCCAAAATGGCGCCGAAGATGGCGGCGCCCACAGCGGGCGGCATCAAAGATGGCGGCGCCCACGTGGCTTGTGAAGAGGAAAATGGCGGCGCCCCTGGGGGTTGTAGGAACATCGGGCTTGGAAACAGCGGCAACCGACCGGGCCTGGCAAACAGAAACAAAGTGTCCCTTCTTCCCACATCCGTTGCAGGTCGCACGCCACGCCGGGCAGCGCTGCCTGGGGTGTTTGTTCTGCCTGCAAAAATAGCACTTGGGCCCCCCAGGGTTGGCTGGCTGCCATGCGGCGCAGGCTTGCGGTGAGCTGGAATCGGCAGCTGGTGGGGCCCACGAGGGTGCCGTGCGGTTGGGGGCATATGATTGGACGTTACGGGTGGCCACTTCTAACGAGTTAGAAGCTGCCTAATTCCCGCAAGATCAAGCATACCCCCTTCCAGTAGCCGCTGGCGGACATACGCAGACTTCATGCCCGTTACGTAAGCGTCTCATTAAACGTTTGGTGTGCTGGACTGCCGAAACTGCCTGGCAGTCACAGTTCCTACCCAGGTTGTTCAGGGCACGCCAGAAATCGTCCAGATACTCCCTGGGGAGTTGCTGTCTCGTGGACAGGAGGTGCCTGGCGTATACTTGATTGACTGGTCGAATGTAATGTCCCTTCAGGAGCTCCATCGCTTCGGAATAAGTGGGCGCATCCCGGATGAGAGGAAAAATGTCAGGGCTCACTCGTGAATATAGGACTTGGAGCTTCTGCGAGTCCGAGGGTTCCGCAGTGGATGTTCGGAGGTAGCTTTCGAAGCAGGCTAGCCAGTGGTCAAAGGCGGACGTGGCGTTGGCTGCTTGAGGGCTCAGCTGCAGACGATCAGGCTTGATGTGGAGATCCATAGTTTTTAAAACTCTTTGCTCAATAAATTGATGCACCGTCAATTACCACAAAGATGAGAGTAGTGGAATAATCGAGGCTTTATTGAGCAAAGATGCCTTCTGTAGCTGGAACCAGAATGGCTGCAGCACCACATTATTACACTGCCTACTGGGCGGAGCCAGCAGGCAGGGATTTACCCATGTAGCTCTACTATACGGGCCATACCGTAATACATATAATACTGCTAGTGGTGACTATCACATTGATGAGATACACTTCCCATACAATGAGGTGGGGGTTGATGCAGGATTAACAAGGCACTTCAGTCTGCTCCGACTTACCTCTTAGCTGCTGACACGAGAAGCACTGGCAAAGGCCTGAATGAAAGCCAGCCACCCTATCCTCTCAGCCAGGGATGGTGCAAGCAGTAGAGAAACTCTTACGCTGTGAACTTTTATTTGTCACTTTTATTTAAAAATCCTCATGCCAGGTAGTCAGTCACAAAATGTGGTTTTCTTCAAAGTAAGGGAGATCGTACCTGAGGTTGCATGGCAACTCTCTGGTTCCTTTTCGGAGACTTGGTATTCTGCAGCTGCCTCTCCTCCTCTTCACTCAAGAATCGACTCCTTTTCGTGCTTCTTGTTGGCTGAATGAATTGAACATTTTACAAAAATGTCAGATCCCAAACACCTTGCAACACAGAGACAAGAACAGATTTCTATCAATTGCTGGAATTGCCCTTTATTGATAGAGTGCAATATACAGAATCTCAACAATTTCTCTCTCATAGCCCACTGAATCACAGTGCCAACAACCTTGTTGGGGATATGGTTCCTATGGCTTCCAGGAACATGGTAATTTTTCAATGGATGAGCCAAGAGAAAAAGTGAGGACCTGCTTTCAACTGTACAGGGCCTCACAGGCAGACCTGATCCGGTTCCCTGACCTGGTGTTTATACATGCAAACTCTTCTGGATAGTGACGTGTGTCAAGAAACTGAGCCAATTTTCAAATAGAGAGTTCTCAAAGCCATTTTGGATTAGACCGAGGATTGGACCTGGAGCTGCCTGGTTCTCACTGGGTAATGTACTCTGCTGAGATTTTACATCAGGTCATCATTCAACTCATATTCATTACAGCAGCTAGAGAGAGATTTTACTCAATCCGCCTGGAATATAAGGACAGAGGAATCAAGCAGGCCTCATTCTGGTGGTGGAAGGAGGCGAGAGTTAATGGGGTGGCAGTATGCGCACATACAATGGAAGAAATCTAGGAGTGGAGTGAATGCAGGATACCCAAAGTTTCAGAGGGGTCTGGGAGGAGCTGGAGGAGGTACAAGAAATTAACTGCCCTCACTTTGGCTTGCACTGTTTTACTTTGCAAATCCATATCAATAGAGCATCCTTGAGCACTTTTAACCATTTCCCAGCCAGCAACTACTAAAATTGGGTTGGCTGCCCACAGTTCCCCCCCCCCCCTTATTCTTTCAAGGGAAGTGGGTGCCGCTGGCAAGGCCAGCATTTGCTGTCCATCCCCAATTGCCCTGGAACTGAGTGGCATTTTAAGAGTGAACCACATTGCTGTGGGTCTGGAGTCACATGTAGGCCAGACCGGGTAAGGAAAGCAGATTTCCTTCCCCAAGGACATTAGTGAACCAGATGGATTTTTAAAAAATGTTTAATTTTTTTTTTTTTTTACGGCAATCGACAATGGTTTCATGATCATTAGACTTTTAATTCCATATTTTTATTGAATTCAAATTTCACTATCTGCTGTGCTGGGATTCAATCCCGGTTACCAGAGCATTACCCCGAGTGTCTGGATTTGGATTTATCATGTGTACCGAGGTACAGTGAAAAGTATTATTCTGCATACCGTCCAGACAGATCATTCCATACATAAAAACAGGACATACGATAGATACACAATGTAAACACATAAACACAGGCATCGGTTGAAGCATACAGGAGTGTAGGGCAGCACGGTAGCACAGTGATTAGCACTGCAGCTTCAAAGCTCCAGGTTCGCAGGTTCGATTCCTGGCTGTGTCACTGTCTGTGTGGCGTCTGCACGTTCTCCCCGTGTCAGCGTGGGTTTCCTCCGGGTGCTCCAGTTTCCTCCCACAAGTCCCGAAAGACGTGCTGTTAGGTAATTTGCCTTGTATGCCTTGGCATCGCAAGTGTACATCTAAATATTTCTGAAATGTAGGGTTTCTGCCTCCATCAGCCTCAGGCAATGAGTTCCCAACACCCTCTGGGTGAAAAAGCTTTTCCTCACATCCCCTCTAAACCTCCTGCCCCTTACCTTAAATCTCTGCCCCATGGTCATTGATCCCTCCACCAAGGGGAAAGGTTTCTTCCTGTCTACTCTATCTATGCCCTCATAATTTTATATATCTCAATCATGTCCCCCCTCAGTCTCCTCTGCTCCCTGTCTATCCAATCTCTTTTCATACCTAACTCTCCAGCCCAGGCCACACCCTGGTAAACCTCCTCTGCACCCATCCCAGTGCTATCACATCCCTCCTATAATGTGGATTCCAGAACTATACACAATACTCTAGCTGTGGCCTAACCAACGTTTTATACAGTTCCAGCATTAAGACCTGCTAGCTTAAAGGATTGGTGTACATGTATACCAAGGTCCCTCTGATCTCGGTGCTTCTCAGGATCCTTGATTTGATTGATTTATTGTCACATATACCGAAGTTCAATGAAAGGTATTTTTCTGCGGCCAAGGAGACGTACACAGTAGACAAAAAAGAAAATAGTAGATAGTTACAGTGAATGCAAAAAAGTATACATTACATCTACAAATAAGTAATTATTTATAGTATGGAACAAGGGCAAAATAACAAAGCAATTACAACATAAGCAAGAGCAGGAGAGGGTGTCGTGAATAGTGTTCTTACAGGGAACAGATCAGTCCGAGGGGCAGTCGTTGAGGAGTCTTGTAGCTGAGGGGAAGAAGCTGTTCCTATGTCTGGATGTGCGAGTCTTCAGACTTCTGTACCTTCTGCCTGATGGGAGGGTCTGGAAGAGGGCAATGCCTGGGAGTGAGGGGTCTCTGATAATGCTGTCTGCCTTCCTGAGGCAGCGGGAGGTGCAGACAGATCAATGTGAGGGTGGCAAGCTTGTGTGATGCGTAGGGCTGAGTTCACCACACTGCAGTTTCTTGCGGTCTTGGGCCGAGCAGTTGCCATACCAGGCTGTGATGCAGCCGGATAGGATGCTCTCTATGGTTTGAGAGAGTCGATGCTGGCATGCCAAATTTCTTTTTTTTTTATAAATGTTTTATTGAAAATTTTTTCCCAAACAACAATTTTTCCCCTCTTACAAAGCAAACGCAACAATAACAATACAGAAATTTTAAACAATACACAAGTAACAAAACCCCTTTATCTTTGACCTAAACTAAACCCCCCCCCCCTCCCCCCCCCCCCCCCCTCCCCCTGGGTTGCTGCTGCTGGTCATCTGTCTTCCCTCTAACGTTCCCCTAGGTAGTCGAGAAATGGCTGCCACCGCCTGGTGAACCCTTGAGCCGATCCCCTCAGGGCAAACTTTATCTGCTCCAGTTTAATGAACCCCGCCATATCATTTACCCAGGCCTCCAGTCCGGGGGGTTTCGCCTCCTTCCACATGAGTAGGATCCTGCGCCGGGCTACTAGGGACGCAAAGGCCACAACGTCGGCCTCTTTCGCCTCCTGCACTCCCGGCTCTTCCGCAACTCCAAATAGAGCTAACCCCCAGCCTGGTTTGACCCGGGCCTTCACCACCCGCGAAATCACTCCCGTCACTCCCTTCCAATACCCTTCCAGTGCCGGGCACGCCCAAAACATATGTGCGTGGTTTGCCGGGCTCCCGCCACACCTCCCACATTTGTCCTCCACTCCAAAGAACCTGCTCAATCTTGCTCCCGTTATGTGTGCTCTATGTAGCACCTTAAATTGAATCAGGCTAAGCCTGGCGCATGAGGAAGAGGAATTTACCCTGCTTAGGGCATCAGCCCACATACCCTCCTCTATCTCCTCCCCTAGTTCTTCTTCCCACTTTCCTTTTAGTTCGCCCACCGACTCCTCCCCCTCTTCCCTCATCTCTCGGTAAATCTCTGACACCTTGCCCTCTCCGACCCACACCCCTGAAAGCACCCTGTCCTGTATCCCCTGTGTCGGGAGCAATGGAAATTCCCTCACCTGTTGTCTAGTAAATGCCCTCACCTGCATATATCTCAAGAAATTTCCCCGGGGCAACTTATACTTTTCCTCCAATGCTCCCAAGCTCGCAAAAGTCCCATCTATAAATAAATCTCCCACCCTCCTAATTCCCAGCTGGAACCAGCTCTGAAATCCTCCATCCATTCTTCCTGGGGCGAACCTATGGTTGTTCCTGATTGGGGACCCCACCAGGGCTCCCCGCACCCCTCTCTGTCGCCTCCACTGTCCCCAGATATTCAATGTTGCCGCCACCACCGGGTTCGTGGTAAACTTTTTAGGTGAGATCGGTAGCGGCGCCGTCACCAGCGCCTCTAAACTCGTCCCTTTACAGGACTTTCTCTCCAGTCTTTCCCACGCCGCTCCCTCACCCTCCATCATCCATTTACGTATCATTGCCACATTGGCGGCCCAATAGTAATCGCCCAAGTTCGGTAGTGCCAATCCTCCTCTGTCCCTACTACGCTGAAGGAACCCCCTCCTTACTCTCGGAACTTTCCCTGCCCACACGAAGCTCGTGATGCTCCTGTCTATTTTATTAAAAAAGGTCTTAGTGATTAGTATAGGGAGACATTGAAATACAAATAAGAACCTCGGGAGGACCATCATCTTAATTGCTTGCACCCTGCCCGCCAGCGACAGAGGCTGCATGTCCCACCTCTTGAAGTCCTCCTCCATTTGTTCTACCAACCGTGTCAGATTAAGTCTGTGCAAGGTTCCCCAGCTCCTAGCGATCTGAATCCCCAGGTATCGGAAGTTTCTTTCCACTTTCCTTAGAGGCAAGCCTTCTATCTCTCTACTCTGGTCCCCTGGATGTATCACAAATAATTCACTCTTCCCCATGTTTAGCCTATACCCCGAGAAATCCCCGAACCCCCTCAAAATTCGCATAACCTCTATCATTCCCCCCGCTGGGTCCGACACGTATAACAATAGGTCATCCGCATATAACGAGACTCGGTGTTCTTCTCCCCCTCTAATCACCCCTCTCCATTTCCTGGAGTCTCTCAACGCCATGGCCAGAGGTTCAATTGCCAACGCGAACAACAATGGAGACAGCGGGCATCCCTGTCTTGTTCCCCTATATAGTCGGAAATACTCCGATCTATGTCGACCTGTAACTACGCTTGCCGTTGGAGCCCCATAAAGAAGTCTAACCCAGCTAATAAACCCGTTCCCAAACCCAAACCTCCTTAACACTTCCCATAAATACTCCCACTCCACCCTATCAAATGCCTTCTCTGCGTCCATTGCCGCCACTATCTCTGCCTCCCCCTCCACTGGGGGCATCATTATCACCCCTAATAGTCGTCGCACGTTAACATTCAGTTGTCTCCCTTTTACGAACCCTGTCTGGTCTTCGTGCACCACCCCCGGGACACAGTCCTCTATCCTCGATGCCAGTACCTTTGCCAACAATTTGGCGTCCACGTTCAACAATGAAATGGGTCTATAGGACCCGCACTGCAACGGATCTTTATCCCTCTTCAAAATTAACGATATCGTCGCCTCCGACATCGTCGGGGGTAGAGTACCCCCTTTCCTGGCCTCATTGAACGTCCTCACCATCAACGGGGCCAACAAGTCCACATATTTTCTGTAATACTCCACCGGGAACCCGTCTGGTCCTGGGGCCTTCCCTGCTTGCATGCTTCCCAGTCCCTTAATAACCTCGTCCACCCCAATCGGTGCCCCCAGGCCTACCACCCCCCGCTCCTCCACTTTCGGGAACCTCAATTGGTCCAGGAACTGCCGCATCCCCTCCCCTCCCTCTGGGGGTTGAGACCTATACAGTTCCTCATAGAAGGTCTTGAACACCTCATTTATCTTTCCTGCCCTTCGCACCGTGTCTCCCCTTTCGTCTCTAATTCCTCCTATTTCCCTCGCTGCTGCCCTCTTTCGCAATTGATGAGCCAACAGGCGACTCGCCTTTTCCCCATATTCATACCTCCTCCCCTGTGCCTTCCTCCACAGTACCTCCGCCTTTCTGGTGGTCAGAAGGTCAAATTCCGTCTGGAGTCGTCTCCTCTCCCTGTACAATTCCTCCTCCGGGGTCTCTGCAAATTCCCTATCCACGCTTAAAATCTCCCCCAGTAATCTTTCCCTTTCCTTGGCCTCTGTTTTCCTTTTGTGGGCCCCAATGGAGATCAGCTCTCCTCTGACCACCGCTTTTAGTGCTTCCCATACCACTCCCACAGGGACCTCGCCGTCGTCATTGACCTCCAGGTATCTCTCAATACACCCCCGCACTCTTGCACACACTCCCTCATCCGCCATCAGTCCCACATCTAATCGCCAGAGTGTTCTCTGCTCCCTTTCCTCTCCTAATTCCAGGTCCACCCAATGTGGGGCATGATCCGAAACCGCTATGGCTGAGTACTCAGCTTCTTCCACCCTAGAGATCAACGACCTTCCCAAAACAAAAAAATCTATCCGGGAGTACACTTTATGGACATGGGAGAAGAAGGAATACTCCCTAGCCCTAGGTCTAAGAAATCGCCATGGATCCACTCCCCCCATTTGGTCCATAAACCCCTTAAGTACCTTGGCCGCTGCCGGCCTTCTTCCGGTCCTTGAGCTGGATCTATCTAGCCCCGGGTCCAGCACCGTATTAAAGTCCCCTCCTAAAATCAAGTTTCCTACCTCCAGGTCCGGTATACGCCCCAGCATCCGTCTCATAAATCCCGCATCGTCCCAGTTTGGGGCATACACGTTAACCAACACGACCTCCATTCCCTCCAGCCTGCCACTCACCATTACATATCTACCTCCGCTATCTGCTACGATGTTCTTTGCTTCAAATGCGACCTGTTTCCCCACCAAAATGGCCACCCCTCTATTCTTTGCGTCCAGTCCTGAGTGGAACACCTGTCCCACCCATCCTTTCCTTAGCCTAACTTGGTCCGCCACCTTTAGGTGCGTCTCTTGGAGCATAACCACGTCTGCCCTTAGTCCTTTCAAATGCGCGAGCACTCGGGCCCTTTTTATCGGTCCGTTCAGGCCTCTCACGTTCCACGTGATCAGCCTCACTAGGGGGCTACCTGCCCCCCTCCCGTGTCGACTAGCCATTACCTTCTCTAGGCCAGTCCCATATCCCGCCTCCGCGCTCCCGCTCGCTCCTCCAGCGTCGCACACCATCCCCGCCCACCCACTCTTTAGCCATTTCCTTTTGGATTTCCGCAGCAGCAACCCAGTTGTCCCCCCCCCCCTTCTCCCTCCCTCCTCCCCTCCCCGCTAGATCTCTTTCTAGCTTGATTGCTCCCCCCATATTACTTCCGTAAGTCAGCTGACTTCAACTGACCCCGGCTACTCCTGCTCACTCCTCGACCCCCCCCATGTGGGGAACTCCCATCCGCCTTGCGCCTGTCTTCCTGCCTTATTCTTTCTGGTGCGGGAACATCCCTTTACCTGACCCGCCTCTTATGGCGCAGCTCCCTTTCCCCTCCCCCTCCCCTTCCCCATTCTCCAACTATGTCCCGTCTTTCCCCCCTCACCGGCGCCCACATTTCCCCAATGTCTCCCCCCTTCCCTGTTTACTTCTCAATTAACTTCCACCGTAACATTAACAATAACATTTCCTGCAGCATCAGTCCCTCAGTTCCGATCCAATTTCTCTTCTTTGATGAAGGTCCATGCTTCCTCCGCTGTCTCTCCTGATACGTGACCCATAGTCTTGCCGGCTGCAGCATCCCGAACTTCACCTTCCTTTTATGCAACACCTCTTTGGCTCGGTTGAAGCTCGCCCTCCTTCTCGCCACCTCCGCACTCCAATCCTGGTATACCCGTACCACTGCATTCTCCCATCTGCTACTCCGCACCTTTTTAGCCCATCTCAGGACCTCTTCTCTATCCTTAAGGCGGTAAAATCGCACGATTATCGCCCTGGGTGGTTCTCCCGCTTTTGGTCTTCTCGCCGGAATCCGATTTGCCCACTCCACCTCCAAGGGGCCCGTAGGGGCCTCAGCACCCATCAGTGAGCTCAGCATCGTACTTGCGTACGCTCCACAGTCCACTCCTTCCACACCCTCAGGGAGACCCAGTATCCGAAGGTTCTTCCTTCGCGCTCCATTTTCTAGGGCTTCGATCCTTTCAGTACACTTTTTATGAAGTGCCTCGTGCGTCTGTGTCTTAACCGCCAGGCCCAGGATCTCGTCCTCAATATCTGTCACCTTCTGCTCCACCACACGGAGCTCTGTCTCCTGGGTCTTTAATGTCTCCTTGAGCCCCTCAATTGCCTGTAGCAACGGGGTCAGCACCTCCCTCTTCAGCAGCTCCACGCACCGTCTCACAATTTCATGCTCAGGCCCCCATGTCGCCTGCGCTTTCTCCGCCGCCATCTTGTACTTCTCTCTTTCTGACCCTTTGGTCGACGATTCCTCGCGCTGCAGCCGCCGCCGCCGGTTTTTTCCTCCTTCGTTTGGGGGGGACTCCCTTCTCACACGCCCCACACCGGGTTGCGTCGTCGAAAAATTCCCCGTTGGGGCTCTTAAAAGAGCCCGAAGGTCCGTCGGAGCTGGAGCCGCCGAAGCGTGCGGCTAGCTAGGCATCACCGCAACCGGAAGTCCCTTCAGTGGTCTTGATGAGGTCTTTTCACAGTTGTTCCCTCTGCTGCTAGAATTCACCTTTGATACAGGCCCTCAGGTCAGCTTGCAGCTTTAAGCTTGCCCTTCCCCCGCCTGCATGCTGGAAGAGGCCCTGTTTATCCTGTAGTTGCAGCCAAATCTTTCACTGTTTCTGCGTGTGTCTGGCAACCAAGAGACATACCCTTCCTGGGGGACACTGTCGGGGGAATATTGCCGCCTTCTTCCCACACCGGGAAATGTCAAACAAATGCCGTGGGGGCCCTGTAAAAGAGCCCAAAAGTCCGTTCCAAGCAGGAGCTGCCGAATATGCGACCTAGCTATGCATAGCCGCACCCGGAAGTCGCATGCCAAATTTCTTTAGCTTCTGTAGGAAGTAGAGACGTTTTTGGGCTTTCTTGACTGTTGCACCAACGCGAGTGGACCAGGACAGACTGTTGGTGATGGTGACCCCCAGGAACTTAAAGGTATCGATCATCTCTACTTCGGAGCCATCGATGTAAACAGGGGCGCTTCCTGAAGTCGATGATCAGTTCCTTGGTTTTACTAACATTGAGAGAGAAGTTCTTTTCGGTACACTATGCAACCAAGTGATCTATCTCCCTTCTGTAGTCTGACTTGTCGTTGTTTGAGGTACGACCCACCACAGTTGTATCATCTGCAAACTTATAGATTGAATTGGAGTCAGATCTTGCCACACAGTCGTGTGTGCGTGTGAATAGGGAGTACAGTAGCGGACATCCTTGCGGGGCCCCGGTGTTGAGGACTATTGTGGAGGAGGTGTTGTTACCTATCCTGACAGATTGCAGTCTGTTGGTGAGGAAGTCAAGATCCAGCTGCACAGGGAGGGGTTAAGTCGAAGATTGCAGAGTTTAGTTATTAGTTTTGTCGGGATAATGGTGTTGAAGGCGGAGCTGTCTATGAACAGCAGTCTCACATAGCTGTCCTTGTTGTCGAGGTGTTCAAGTGTTGATTGTAGGCCCAGTGAGATAACATTTGCTGTGGACCGGTTGCGATGATAGGCGAACTGCAATGGATCGAAACCGGCTGGGAGGCTGGCATTGATCTGTCTCATGACTAGCCGCTCGAAGCATTTCATGATGACAGATGTCAGGGCCACCGGTCGGTAGTCGTTGAGGCAGGCTACCTTGTTCTTCTTTGGTACTGGTACTATGGCGCTCTTCTTGATGGAGGTGGGAACCTCGGACTGAAAAAGGGTGTTGTTGAAGATGTCTACGAATACACTCACTAGCAAGTCTGTGTAGGCTCCGTGTGCTCGCCCAGGTTCCCCATCGGGGCCTGTCGCTTTCTGCAGGTTCACTTTCAAGAAGACAGCTCGTACGTCTGAGGCTGTAATAGTGGGTATGGGTCTGTCCAGGGCTATTGGGGCGGGTGGCACTGATGTAATGGCTGACTGTTCAAAGCGGGCATAGAATTTGTTCAGTTTATCGGGGAGGGATGCTCCAGCCCCAGAGATTCCACCCGGCCTTGCTTTGTAGCCTGTGATCTCGTGCAAGCCCTACCATAGATGTTGTGGATTTGTGTCGTTGGCCTGGGACTCTAGTTTGGTCCGGTATGGTCTTTTGGCGTCCCTTTATGTAAGTCGTACTTGGATTTCTTGCATAGGAACCTGCCATTATCATGTATTCCTTTGCCTTGTTTGTCCTGCCTCAGTGCATCACCTCACACTTATCTGGATTGAATTCCATTTGCCACTGATCAGCCCATCTGATCAACCACAAACAGCAAGGGCCCCAACACTGATCCCTGCGGGACCCCACTGAACAGGACCATCACTCTCTGCTTCCTGCCACCCGACAATTTTGGGACCAATTTGCCAAATTTTCTTGGATCCCATGGGCTCTTACCTTTACTATCAGTCTCCCATTTGGGACCTTATCAAAAGCTTGAAGTCCAAGTGGACTGTGTCAAATGCATTGCCTAAACACCTGGTTACATCTTTGAAAAGTTCAATCAAGTTGCTGACTGATGTTGATTAATCCCTGCCTCCCCAAATGCATATTAATTCTATTCTTCAGAATTGTTTCCAATAGCTTTCCCACCACTGTTAGACTGACTGGCCTGTAGTTTCCTGGTTTATCCCTTCCTCCCTTCTTGAATAATGGTACATTGGCTATCCTCTACTCCTCTGGCACCTCTCCTGTGGCCAGAGGGGAATTGAAAATTGGCTATTTCCTCCCTTGCCTCACTCAACTGCCTGGGATACATTTCATCTGGCCCTGGAGATTTGTGCCAGACCACTCAGAACCTCCTATCTGCTGTGTGCTCTGTTTCACAGAGACATGGCTCACCCCCGCCTCACGGACTGTGCCATACAACCTGAAGGCCTCTCAATTCATCGTGCGGACCGCACCGCGTCATCAGGCAAAGTGAAGAGTGGAGGGGTTTGCCTCCTCATCAACTCCTCCTGATGTGGCGACCCTGGCGGCCTACTGCTCTCTGGACCTGGAATGCCTGACCGTGACGTACCACCCATACTATCTTCCACAGGCGTTCACTTCAGCCATTATCACAGCGGTCTGCATCCCACCCCAGGCAGAGGTGAAGGCGGCGCTGGACGAACTGTGCAGTTATAAACAACTACAAAACAGAACACCCAAACAAGAACAAAGAAAAGTACAGCACAGGAACAGGCCCTTCGGCCCTCCAAGCCTGCACCGACCATGCTGCCCGTCTAAACTAAAATCTTCTACACTTCCGGGGTCCATATCCCTCTATTCCCATCCTATCCATGTATTTTCAAGATGCCCCTCCTTTTTTTTTTTACAAATAATTTTTATTAAGGTTTTCATGAAATATCAATAACAAAATGAAAAAGGAACCCAACAGGGTTAAGTACAAAACACAGTCTAGAAAAGCAACCCTCCATACCCCTCTCCCCCCTGTACATAAATAACAAATTAACATTAACACCCCGACTTAACACAACCGGTATATACACCCCTTCAGACCCTCCAGTGTAAATAACGAGAACAAAAATAAAAATAAAGTAAAGTAAACCCCCCCCGAGTTGCTGCTGCCATTGACCAATGTCTACCGTTCTGCCAGGAAGTCTAAGAACAGTTGCCACCACCTAAAGAACCCTTGTACCGACCCTCTCAAGATGAATTTCACCCTCTCCAACTTAATAAACCCCGCCATATCGTTGATCCAGGATTCCACGCTTGGGGGACTCGTATCCTTCCACTGAAGAAGAATCCTTCACCGGGCTACCAGGGACGCAAAGGCCAGAATTCTGGCCTCTTTCGCCTCCTGCACTCCCGGCTCCTCTGCCACCCCAAATATTGGGAGCCCCCAGCCCGGTTTGACCCTGGGTCCTACCACCCTCGACACCGTCCTCGCTATGCCCTTCCAAAATTCCTCCAGCACTGGGCACGCCCAGAACATATGGGTGTGATTTGCTGGGCTCCCCGAGCACCTAACACACCTGTCCTCACCCCAAAAAAACCGGCTCATCCTTGTCCCGGTCATGTGTGCCCTGTGCAGCACCTTAAACTGTATGAGGCTGAGCCTCGCGCACGAAGAGGAAGAGTTCACCCTCCCCAGGGCATCTGCCCACGTCCCTTTCTCAATCTCCTCTCCCAACTCCTCCTCCCACTTGCCTTTCACCTCCACCACCGAGGCCTCCTCCTCCTCCTGCATCACCTGGTAAGTTTCCGAGATCTTCCCCACTCCAATGCCCCCCCCCCCCCCCCCCCCCCCCCCCCCGAGAGCACCCTGTCCTGCACTGTGTGTGGCAGCAGCCGCGGGAATTCCACCACCTGCCGCCTGGCAAACGCCCTTACCTGTAAGTACCTGAAGGTGTTCCCCGGGGGGAGCCCATACTTCTCCTCCAGCTCACCCAGGTTCGCGAACTTCCAGTCCACAAACAGGTCCCCCAAACTTTGTATCCCTGCCATGTGCCACCCCGAAAACCCTCCATCTGTTCTCCCTGGGACGAACCGGTGGTTCCCCCGTATTAGGGTCCACACCGAGGCCCCAGCTTCCCCCCCCCCGTGCCGCCTCCACTGCCCCCAGATTTTGAGGGCAGCCACCACCACCGGGCTCATGGTGTCAAGATGCCCCTTAAACGTGACTATCGTCCCTGCTTCCACCACCTCCTCCGGCAGCGAGTTCCAGGCACCCACTACCCTCGGTAAAAAAACTTGCCTTGGAGACCATATTCATCGTACCAGGGACTTCAACCAGGCCAACCTCACGAGTGTACTGCCAAAATTCAACCAGCACATCTCCTATCCCACCAGGGGCGACAAGAGTCTTGACCACTGCTACTCAAAAATCAAGGGCGCCTACCGTTCCATCCCCCGACCGCACTTTGGGAAATGAGACCATAAGACGGTGCTCCTTCTCCCGGCATACAAGCAGAAACTCAAGCGGGAGAATCCAGCTAAGAAGGTCGTGCAGTGCTGGTCCGAGGAAACAGAAGAGCTCCTACGTGACTGCTTGGAGACAGTGGACTGGTCCATATTTAAGAACTCAGTGACCAACTTAAATGAGTATGCCAACACAGTCACAGACTTTATCAGCAAATGTGTGGACAACTGCGTGCCAAAGAATTCAGTACGTACATTCCCCAACCGGAAACCATGGCTCAATCGCGAGATTGACTCCCTACTGAAGGACAGGTCTAGGTGTTCAAGTCAGGCGACCCTGACCGATACAAGAAATCTAGGTATGACCTCTCCAAAGCTATCCAAGATGCCGAGAGAATATCAGACAAAGCTAGAGTCAAAGACTAGCGTTACAGACTCTTGCCGGTTGTGACAAGGCCTAAACAACATAACGGGCTACAAAGCGAAGCCAAGCTGTATCTCCAGCAGCAGTGCACCCCTCCCCGATGAACTCAACGCATTGTATGCTCGGTTCGAGCAGGAAACCAACGATCCGCTGTCGAGTTCCCCAGCAGCCCCGGACACACTCATACCCACAGATTCCAAAGTCAGATCGGCTTTCCTGAAAGTGAACCCTCAGAACGGGATTCCTGGTCGTGCATTAAGAGCCTGCGCAGACCAGCTGGCAGATGAGTTCACGGACATCTTTAACCTGTTCCTACTCCGCTCTGAGGTCCCCACCTGCTTCAAGAAGACCACCATCACACCGGTGCCAAAGAAGAACGTGCCTCAATGACTACTGTCTGGTGGCCCTGACTTCAGTTGTAATGAAGTGCTTTGAGTGGTTGGTCATGATGCGCCTCACCTCCATACTCCCAGAACGCCTTGATCCACTGCAAGTTGCATACCACCGCAACCAGTCCACAGCAGACGCCATCTCCCTGGCCCTACACTCAGCCCTAGAGCATCTCGACAACAAGGACTCCTACAGCAGACTCCTATATATTGACCACAGCTCCACCTTCAACACCATAATCCCAGCCAAGCTCTCATCAAAGCTCCAAAATCAAGATTTGGCTCCTTACTCTGCAACTGGATCCTCGAATTTCTAACCCACAGACCACAATCAGTAAGAATAAACAACAACACCTCCTCCACAATAGTCCTCAATACCGGGGCCTCTCAATGCTGCGTACTTAGCCCCCTACTATACTCCTTGTACACACACGACTGCGTGGCAAAATTTGGTTCCAACTCCACCTACAAGTTTGCTGACGATACGACCATAGTAGGCCGGATCTTGAATAACGACGAGTCAGAATACAGGAGGGAGATTGAGAACCTAGCGGAGTGGTGCAGCGACCCAATCTCTCCCTCAATGCCAGCAAAACTAAAGAGCTGGTCACTGACGTCAGGAAGCCAAGTACTGTACACACCCCTGTCAGCATCAACGGGGCCGAGGTGGAGATGGTTAGCAGTTTCAAATTCCTAGGGGTACACAGCTCCAAAAATCTGTCCTGGTCCACCCACAGCGACGCTACCACCAAGAAAGCACAACAGCGCCTATACTTCCTCAGGAAACTAAGGAAATTCGGCATATCCACATTAACTCTTACCAACTTTTATAGATGCACCATAGAAAGCATCCTATCTGGCAGTATCACAGCCTGGTACGGCAACTGCTCGGCCCAAGACCACAAGAGATTTCACAGAGTCGTGAACACAGCCCAGTCCATCACACGGACCTGCCTCCCATCCACTGACTCCATCTACACCTCCTGCTGCCTGGAGAAAGCGGGCAGCATAATCAAAGACCCCTCCCACCCGGCTTACTCACTCTTCCAACTTCTTCCATCGGGCAGGAGATACAGAAGTCTGAGATCACGCACGAACAGACTCAAAACAGCTTCTTCCCCGCTGTTACCAGACTCCTAAACTACCCTCTTATGGACTGACCTGATTAACACTACACCCTGTATGCTTCATCTGATGCCGGTGTTTACGTAGTTACATTGTGTACCTTCTGTTGCCCTATTATGTATTTTCTTTTCTTTTCATGTACTTAATTTGTTGAGCAGTTCGCAGAAAAATACTTTTCACTGTACCTCGGTACACGTGACAATAAACAAAACAAAACAAAACAGATCATGGGGGTTGGGTTGGGACCGTGTCCACTGGGGACAGTCTTTGGGGTTATGGACTTTCCGGAGCTTCTTGAGGGGAAGAGATCTGACGTCCTGGCCATCGCTTCTCTTACTGCCCGGCGACACCACCTAGGGCTTCGGTATGATTGGGGACTTGGCAGAATTTCTGAGACTGGAAAAAATTAAATATGTCATTAGGGAGTCAGAGGAAGGGTTTAACTCCAGATGGAAGCCATTCATTGCTTTCTTCAAAAGATCTATTTGTGGCCATGTTTGCAATATATTTGAGTGTTATTTTATGCGTCTGTGAAATTTTGTTGCAGTGTTTTGAATAAAAATATATTTCAAAACAACATGGGTTTGTCAAGGGCAAAATTTGTGTGGCAAATTTAATTGAGATTTTTGACGAGGTGACACAGGCACACAGGCAGTAGTAGTAGTGGTGTGCATGTTGTATATTTGGACTTTCAGAAAGCATTTGACACATGGCAGGTTGGTTAGCAAGTTAGAAATGTTTGGGATTGATGGGTCCTTGGCAGCATGGATTAGACGTTGGCTGAGAGATAGGAAACAGAGGGTAGGTATAGATGGACATTTCTCAGGCAGGAGACAAGTTGAAAGTGGTGTTCCCCAAGTTTCAGTGTTGGGATCCTTGCTTTTTCTGATATATATATATATAAATCATTTTGAAGTGAGTGTTGAGGGCAAAGTCTCTAAATTTGCACATGATACTAAGCTAGGGAGAAGAGTGAATTGTGAGGATGACGCTGAGCGGCTTCAGAGGGACATTGACAAGTTGGCCAAATGGGCAGACACTTGGCAGATGAATTTCAATGCAGAGAAATGTGAGGTAATGCATTTTGGGAGAAGGAAC
The DNA here is from genome assembly GCF_047496885.1 of Scyliorhinus torazame. NCBI lineage: Eukaryota > Metazoa > Chordata > Chondrichthyes > Carcharhiniformes > Scyliorhinidae > Scyliorhinus > Scyliorhinus torazame. The sequence continues at coordinate 333,345,410 of NC_092710.1, forward strand.
ATGGGGAGACAATATAGGCTCAATGGTACAACTTTTTCTTTTTAAATTTAGAGTACCCAATTCATTTTTCCACTTAAGGCCAATTTAGCGTGGTCAACCCTATACATAGAATTTACAGTGCAGAAGGAGGCCATTCGGCCCATCGAGTCTGCACCGGCCCTTACAAACAGCACCCTACTGAAGCCAAGGTATCTACCCTATTCCCGTAAGCCAGTAACCCCCCACTCAACATTTTGTGGACACTAAACGCAATTTAGCATGGCCAATCCACCTAACCTGCACATCTTTGGACTGTGGGAGGAAATCGAAGCACCCGGAGGAAACCCACGCAGACACGGGGAGAAGGTGAAAACTCCGCACAAACAGTGACCCTGCCGGGATCGAACCTGGGACCTCGGCACTGTGAGGCTGCAGTGCTACTCGCTGCGCCACCGTGCTGCCCTTCAATGGTACAACTTTAAGGGGAGTATAGGAGCAGAGGGACTTTGGGGTTCAAGTGCATAATTCTCTGAAGTTGGCCAAGCTTCCTTGGGTTTATAAATAGAGGCATAGAGTATAAAAGCAAGGAAATGATGCTACCTCTACAAATCATTGGTCAGACCATTTCTGGAATTGTGTTCAGTTCTGGGCACCTTTTTAAGGAAGAATATTAAAGCCCTGGATAGAGTGCAGAGGAGATTTACGCGAATGATACCAGGAATGAAGAATTTTTAAGCTTGTGATCTTTTAGAGCAGAAGATTAAGAGGTGACCCTTTTGAGGTGTTCAAAATTAAGAACAATTTTGGCAAGGTAAAGAAGGATATTATTTGGTTTCCATTAATTGGTATGTCAGGGACCAGGGGTCACAATTTCAAGATGGTCAGCAAGAGAGTGAGGAGTGAGATGAGGAGAAACATCTTTACTCAGAATTGTTGGGGTTTGGAATGTGCCGCCTGGGGGAGTGTTGATTTTGATTTGATTTATTGTCACATGTACCAAAGTACAGTGAAAAGTATTTTTCTGCGGTTGAGGGAACGTACACAGTACATATATAGTAGACAAAAAGAACAATCAACAAAGTACATTGACAAATGGTACACCGACAAACATTGGTTACAGTGTGGAACAAGGGGCCAAACAAAGCAAATACATGAGCAAGAGCAGCATAGGACGTCGTGAATAGTGTTCTTACAGGGAACAGATCAGTCCGAAGGGCAGTCATTGAGGTGGATTCCATGAGAGGTTTCAGAAGAGAGCTGGATATATATTTGAAAGTGATGAATTTAAAGGGCTACAGAGATAGGGCTGGGGAATGGAACCACCCTGATTGCTCTTTTGGGAGTTGGTGCAAACACAAGGAGCTGAATGGCCTCCTTCTGTGCTGTAAAATTCTATGATTCTACATAGATCAAAGGATATGGGGGGGGGGGGGGGGTGGGAGGCAGGTTCAGGCTATTGAGTCGGATGATCAGCCATGATCATAATGAATGGCGGAACAGACTCGAAGGGCCGAATGGCCTCCTCCTGCTTTTATGTTTCTATAACAGTTTCACACTTCATCTAACCGGCTCAAGGACTTCCGGGTGCGGCTATGCAGAGCTAGGTCGCATATTCGGCAGCTCCTGCTTGGAACGGACTTTTGGGCTCTTTTACAGGGCCCCCACGGCATTTGTTTGACATTTCCCGGTGTGGGAAGAAGGCTGCAATATTCCCCCGACAGTGTCCCCCAGGAAGGGTATGTCTCTGGGTTGCCAGACACGGCAGAAACAGTAAAACATTTGGCTGCAACTGCAGGATAAACAGGGCCTCTTCCAGCATGCAGGCGGGGGAAGGGCAAGCTTAAAGCTGCAAGCTGACCTGAGGGCCTGTATCAAAGGTGAATTCTAGCAGCAGAGGGAACAACTGTGAAAAGATCTCATCAAGGCCACTGAAGGGACTTCCGGTTGCGGTGATGCCTAGCTAGCCGCACGCTTCGGCGGCTCCAGCTCCGACGGACCTTCGGGCTCTTTTAAGAGCCCCAACGGGGAATTTTTCGACGACGCAACCCGGTGTGGGGTGTGTGAGAAGGGAGTCCCCCCCAAACGAAGGAGGAAAAAACCGGCGGCGGCGGCTGCAGCGCGAGGAATCGTCGACCAAAGGGTCAGAAAGAGAGAAGTACAAGATGGCGGCGGAGAAAGCGCAGGCGACATGGGGGCCTGAGCAGGATGAAATTGTGAGACGGTGCGTGGAGCTGCTGAAGAGGGAGGTGCTGACCCCGTTGCTACAGGCAATTGAGGGGCTCAAGGAGACATTAAAGACCCAGGACACAGAGCTCCGCGTGGTGGAGCAGAAGGTGACAGATATTGAGGACGAGATCCTGGGCCTGGCGGTTAAGACACAGACGCACGAGGCGCTTCATAAAAAGTGTACTGAAAGGATCGAAGCCCTAGAAAATGGAGCGCGAAGGAAGAACCTTCGGATACTGGGTCTCCCTGAGGGTGTGGAAGGAGTGGACTGTGGAGCGTACGCAAGTACGATGCTGAGCCCACTGATGGGTGCTGAGGCCCCTACGGGCCCCTTGGAGGTGGAGTGGGCAAATCGGATTCCGGCGAGAAGACCAAAAGCGGGAGAACCACCCAGGGCGATAATCGTGCGATTATCGGATGAGTGCCTTAAGGATGAGAAGAGGTCCTGAGATGGGCTAAAAAGGTGCGGAGTAGCAGATGGGAGAATGCAGTGGTACGGGTATACCAGGATTGGAGTGCGGAGGTGGCGAGAAGGAGGGCGAGCTTCAACCGAGCCAAAGAGGTGTTGCATAAAAGGAAGGTGAAGTTCGGGATGCTGTAGCCGGCAAGACTATGAGTCACGTATCAGGAGAGACACCATTATTTCGAGACGGCGGAGGAAGAATGGACCTTCATCAAAGAAGAGAAATTGGATCGGAACTGAGGGACTGATGCTGCAGGAAATGTTATTGTTAATGTTATGGTTGAAGTTAATTGAGAAGTAAATTGGGAAGGGGGGAGACATTGGGGAAATGTGGGCGCCGGTGAGGGGGGAAAGACGGGACATAGTTGGAGAATGGGGAAGGGGAGGGGAAAGGGAGCTGCGCCATAAGAGGCGGGTCAGGTAAAGGGATGTTCCCGCGCCAGAAAGAATAAGGCGGGAAGACAGGCGCAAGGCGGATGGGAGTTCCCCACACGGGGTGTCGAGGAGTGAGCAGGAGCAGCAGGGGTCAGTTGAAGTCAGCTGACTTACGGAAGTAATATGGGGGAGCAATCATGCTAGAAAGAGATCTAGCGGGGAGGGGGGGAGGGAGGGGGAGGGACAACTGGGTTGCTGCTGCAGAAATCCAAAAGGAAATGGCTAAAGAGTGGGTGGGCGGGGATGGTGTGCGACGCTGGGGGAGCGAGCGGGACCGCGGAGGCGGGATATGGGACTGGCCTAGAGAAGGTAATGGCTAGTCGACACGGGAGGGGGGCAGGTAGCCCCCTAGTGAGGCTGATCACGTGGAACGTGAGAGGCCTGAACGGACCGATAAAAAGGGCCCGAGTGCTCGCGCATTTGAAAGGACTAAGGGCAGACGTGGCTATGCTCCAAGAGACGCACCTAAAGGTGGCGGACCAAGTTAGGCTAAGGAAAGGATGGGTGGGACAGATGTTCCACTCAGGACTGGACGCAAAGAATAGAGGGGTGGCCATTTTGGTGGGGAAACGGGTAGCATTTGAAGCAAAGAACATCGTAGCAGATAGCGGAGGTAGATATGTAATGGTGAGTGGCAGGCTGGAGGGAATGGAGGTCGTGTTGGTTAATGTGTATGCCCCAAACTGGGACGATGCGGGATTTATGAGACGGATGCTGGGGCGTATACCGGACCTGGAGGTAGGAAACTTGATTTTAGGAGGGGACTTTAATACGGTGCTGGACCCGGGGCTAGATAGATCCAGCTCAAGGACCGGAAGAAGGCCGGCAGCGGCCAAGGTACTTAAGGGGTTTATGGACCAAATGGGGGGAGTGGATCCATGGCGATTTCTTAGACCTTCTCCCATGTCCATAAAGTGTACTCCCGGATAGATTTTTTTGTTTTGGGAAGGTCGTTGATCTCTAAGGTGGAAGAAGCTGAGTACTCAGCCATAGCGGTTTCGGATCATGCCCCACATTGGGTGGACCTGGAATTAGGAGAGGAAAGGGAGCAGAGAACACTCTGGCGATTAGATGTGGGACTGATGGCGGATGAGGGAGTGTGTGCAAGAGTGCGGGGGTGTATTGAGAGATACCTGGAGGTCAATGACGACGGCGAGGTCCCTGTGGGAGTGGTATGGGAAGCACTAAAAGCGGTGGTCAGAGGAGAGCTGATCTCCATCGGGGCCCACAAAAGGAAAACAGAGGCCAAGGAAAGGGAAAGATTACTGGGGGAGATTTTAAGGGTGGATAGGGAATTTGCAGAGACCCCGGAGGAGGAATTGTACAGGGAGAGGAGACGACTCCAGATGGAATTTGACCTTTTGACCACCAGAAAGGCGGAGGTACTGTGGAGGATGCACAGGGGAGGAGGTATGAATATGGGGAAAAGGCTAGTCGCCTGTTGGCTCATCAATTGCGAAAGAGGGCAGCAGCGAGAGAGATAGGAGGAATTAGAGACGAAAGGGGAGACACGGTGCGAAGGGCAGGAAAGATAAATGAGGTGTTCAAGACCTTCTATGAGGAACTGTATAGGTCTCAACCCCCAGAGGGAGAGGAGGGGATGCGGCAGTTCCTGGACCAATTGAGGTTCCCGAAAGTGGAGGAGCGGGGGGTGGTAGGCCTGGGGGCACCGATTGGGGTGGACGAGGTTATTAAGGGACTGGGAAGCATGCAAGCAGGGAAGGCCCCAGGACCAGACGGGTTCCCGGTGGACTTTTACAGAAAATATGTGGACAAGTTGGCCCGGTTGATGGTGAGGATGTTCAATGAGGCCAGGAAAGGGGGGACTCTACCCCCGACGATGTCGGAGGCGACGATATCGTTAATTTTGAAGAGGGATAAAGATCCGTTGCAGTGCGGGTCCTATAGACCCATTTCATTATTGAACATGGACGCCAAATTGTTGGCAAAGGTACTGGCATCGAGGATAGAGGACTGTGTCCCGGGGGTGGTGCACGAAGACCAGACAGGGTTCGTAAAAGGGAGACAACTGAATGTTAACGTGCGACGACTATTAGGGGTGATAATGATGCCCCCAGTGGAGGGGGAGGCAGAGATAGTGGCGGCAATGGATGCAGAGAAGGCATTTAATAGGGTGGAGTGGGAGTATTTATGGGAAGTGTTAAGGAGGTTTGGGTTTGGGAACGGGTTTATTAGCTGGGTTAGACTTCTTTATGGGGCTCCAACGGCAAGAGTAGTTACAGGTCGACATAGATCGGAGTATTTCCGACTATATAGGGGAACAAGACAGGGATGCTCGCTGTCTCCATTGTTGTTCACGTTGGCAATTGAACCTCTGGCCATGGCGTTGAGAGACTCCAGGAAATGGAGAGGGGTGATTAGAGGGGGAGAAGAACACCGAGTCTCGTTATACGCGGATGACCTATTGTTATACGTGTCGGACCCAGCGGGGGGGATGATAGAGGTTATGCGAATTATGAGGGGGTTCGGGGATTTCTCGGGGTATAGGCTAAACATGGGGAAGAGTGAATTATTTGTGATACATCCAGGGGACCAGAGTAGAGAGATAGAAGGCTTGCCTCGAAGGAAAGTGGAAAGAAACTTCCGATACCTGGGGATTCAGATCGCTAGGAGCTGGGGAACCTTGCACAGACTTAATCTGACACGGTTGGTAGAACAAATGGAGGAGGACTTCAAGAGGTGGGACATGCAGCCTCTATCGCTGGCGGGCAGGGTGCAAGCAATTAAGATGATGGTCCTCCCGAGGTTCTTATTTGTATTTCAATGTCTCCCTATACTAATCACCAAGACCTTTTTTAATAAAATAGACAGGAGCATCACGAGCTTCGTGTGGGCAGGGAAAGTTCCGAGAGTAAGGAGGGGGTTCCTTCAGCGTAGTAGGGACAGAGGAGGATTGGCACTACCGAACTTGGGCGATTACTATTGGGCCGCCAATGTGGCAATGATATGTAAATGGATGATGGAGGGTGAGGGAGCGGCATGGAAAAGACTGGAGAGAAAGTCCTGTAAAGGGACGGGTTTAGAGGCGCTGGTGATGGCGCCGCTACCAATCTCACCTAAAAAGTTTACCACAAACCCGGTGGTGGCGGCAACATTGAATATCTGGGGACAGTGGAGGCGACAGAGAGGGGTGCGGGGAGCCCTTGTGGGGTCCCCAATCAGGAACAACCATAGGTTCGCCCCAGGAAGAATGGATGGAGGATTTCAGAGCTGGTACCAGTTGGGAATTAGGAGGGTGGGAGATTTATTTATAGATGGGACTTTTGCGAGCTTGGGAGCATTGGAGGAAAAGTATAAGTTGCCCCGGGGGAATTTCTTGAGATATAGGGCGTTTACTAGACAACAGGTGAGGGAATTTCCGTTGCTCCCGACACAGGGGATACAGGACAGGGTGCTTTCAGGGGTGTGGGTCGGAGAGGGCAAGGTGTCAGAGATTTACCGAGAGATGAGGGAAGAGGGGGAGGAGTCGGTGGGCGAACTAAAAGGAAAGTGGGAAGAAGAACTAGGGGAGGAGATAGAGGAGAGTATGTGGGCTGATGCCCTAAGCAGGGTAAATTCCTCTTCCTCATGCGCCAGGCTTAGCCTGATTCAATTTAAGGTGCTACATAGAGCACACATAACGGGAGCAAGATTGAGCAGGTTCTTTGGCGTGGAGGACAAATGTGGGAGGTGTGGCGGGAGCCCGGCAAACCACGCACATATGTTTTGGGCGTGCCCGGCACTGGAAGGGTATTGGAAGGGAGTGATGGGAGTGATTTCGCGGGTGGTGAAGGCCCGGGTCAAACCAGGCTGGGGGTTAGCTCTATTTGGAGTTGTGGAAGAGCCGGGAGTGCAGGAGGCGAAAGAGGCCGACGTTGTGGCCTTTGCGTCCCTAGTAGCCCGGCGCAGGATCCTACTCATGTGGAAGGAGGCGAAACCCCCCGGACTGGAGGCCTGGGTAAATGATATGGCGGGGTTCATTAAACTGGAGCAGATAAAGTTTGCCCTGAGAGGATCGGCTCAAGGGTTCACCAGGCGGTGGCAGCCATTTCTCGACTACCTAGGGGAACGTTAGAGGGAAGACAGATGACCAGCAGCAGCAACCCAGGGGGAAGGGGGGGGGTTTAGTTTAGTTTAGGTCAAAGATAAAGGGGTTTTGTTACTTGTGTATTGTTAAAAATTTCTGTATTGTTATTGTTGCGTTTGCTTTGTAAGAGGGGAAAAATGGTTGTTTGGGAAAAAAATTTCAATAAAACATATTTAAAAAAAAAAATCTAACCGGCTCAAGAACGAACCTGTACAAATATTATCCACTTTTAATAGCAATGATTCGAGGCTGAGCAGCCCAGAGTTAAACCACCAGATTCATTTCACAGTAATGTCTGGCAAAGCGGAGCGTATATATCCCCATTCAATTCCAAAACAGTTAGGAAAAACAAAATAAAGTGCCTTACAGTGTCAACAATAGAGCAGGCGTTTCTCCCTTTCCATGGTGGAGTCTTGGATAATGCAATGTATTTCTCATTCCACGTGCTGGACAAGCTTCCTTCTGTTGGGAGACAAAGACACTGGACTCAAACTATCTCAGCACCCTTTCTTTTTTTTAAATATTTTCCTTTTTTTCAAATTTTAGAGTACCCAATTCATTTTTTTTCCAATTATGGGGCAATTTAGCGTGGCCAATCCACCTATCCTGCACATCTTTTGGGTTGTGGGGGCGAAACCCACGCAAACACAGGGAGAATGTGCAAACTCCACACGGACAGTGACCCAGAGCCGGAATCGAACCTGGGACCTTGGCGCTGTGAGGCCGCAGTGCTAACCCACTGTGCCACCGAGCTGCCCTCCTTCACCCTTTCTTATTGAGGCCTGGCAAATGCATATAGTTGAGATGCACAGAGAGCGAGGGGAGAGAGAGAGACACACAGAGAGCGAGGGAAGAGAGGCAGCACAGAGAGCGAGAGGAGAGAGAGACGCACAGAGAGAGAGGGGAGAGAGAGCCGCACAGAGAGCGAGGGGAGAGCCCACAGAGAGCGAGGGCAGAGAGACGCACAGAGAGCGAGGGCAGAGAGAGACGCACAGAGAGCGAGGGGAGAGCCCACAGAGAGCGAGGGGAGTGAGAGACGCACAGAGAGCGAGGGCAGACAGACGCACAGAGAGCGAGGGGAGAGAGAGAGACGCACAGAGAGCAAGGGGAGAGAGAGAGACGCACAGAGCGAGGGGAGAGAGAGACGCACAGAGAGCGAGGGGAGTGAGAGACGCACAGAGAGCGAGGGGAGAGAGAGACGCACAGAGAGCGAGGGGAGAGAGAGACGCAGAGAGAGTGAGGGGAGAGCCCACAGAGAGCGAGGGCAGACAGACGCACAGAGAGCGAGGACAGAGAGAGACGCACAGAGAGCGAGGGCAGAGAGAGACGCACAGAGAGCGAGGGGAGAGCCCACAGAGAGCGAGGGCAGACAGACGCACAGAGAGCGAGGGGAGAGAGAGTCGCACAGAGAGCGAGGGCAGAGAGACGCACAGAGAGCGAGGGGAGAGAGAGACACACAGAGAGCGAGGGGAGAGAGAGTCGCACAGAGAGCGAGGACAGAGAGAGACGCACAGAGAGCGAGGGGAGAGAGACGCACAGAGAGCGAGGGGAGAGAGAGCTGCACAGAGAGCGAGGACAGAGAGAGACGCACAGAGAGCGAGGGGAGAGAGAGACACACAGAGAGCGAGGGGAGAGAGACGCACAGAGAGCGAGGGGAGAGAGAGACACACAGAGAGCGAGGGGAGAGAGAGACGCACAGAGAGCGAGGGGAGAGAGAGACGCACAGAGAGCGAGGGGAGAGAGAGCCGCACAGAGAGCGAGGGCGGAGAGAGATGCACAGAGAGCGAGGGGAGAGAGAGACGCACAGAGAGCGAGGGGAGAGAGACGCACAGAGAGCGAGGGGGGAGAGAGACGCACAGAGAGCGAGGGGAGAGAGAGACGCACAGAGAGCGAGGGGGGAGAGAGACGCACAGAGAGCGAGGGGAGAGAGAGACGCACAGAGAGCGAGGGGAGAGAGAGAGACGCAGAGAGCGAGGAGAGAGAGACGCACAGAGAGCGAGGGCGGAGAGAGATGCACAGAGAGCGAGGGGAGAGAGAGACGCACAGAGAGCGAGGGGAGAGAGAGACGCACAGAGAGCGAGGGGAGAGAGAGACGCACAGAGAGCGAGGGGAGAGAGAGACGCACAGAGAGCGAGGGGAGAGAGAGACGCACAGAGAGCGAGGGGAGAGAGAGACGCACACAGAGAGCGAGGGGAGAGAGAGACGCACAGAGAGCGAGGGGAGAGAGAGAGACGCACAGAGAGCGAGAGGAGAGAGAGACGCACAGAGAGCGAGGGGAGAGAGAGACGCACAGAGCGAGGGGAGAGAGAGACGCACAGAGAGCGAGGGGAGAGAGAGACGCACAGAGAGCGAGGGGAGAGAGAGTCGCACAGAGAGCGAGGGGAGAGAGAGACGCACAGAGAGCGAGGGGAGAGAGAGACGCACAGAGAGCGAGGGGAGAGAGAGACGCACAGAGAGCGAGGGGAGAGAGAGACGCACAGAGAGCGAGGGGAGAGAGAGACGCACAGAGAGCGAGGGGAGAGAGAGACGCACAGAGAGCGAGGGGAGAGAGAGAGACGCAGAGAGCGAGGAGAGAGAGACGCACAGAGAGCGAGGGCGGAGAGAGATGCACAGAGAGCGAGGGGAGAGAGAGACGCACAGAGAGCGAGGGGAGAGAGAGACGCACAGAGAGCGAGGGGAGAGAGAAACGCACAGAGAGCGAGGGGAGAGAGAGACGCACAGAGAGCGAGGGGAGAGAGAGACGCACAGAGAGCGAGGGGAGAGAGAGACGCACACAGAGAGCGAGGGGAGAGAGAGACGCACAGAGAGCGAGGGGAGAGAGAGAGACGCACAGAGAGCGAGAGGAGAGAGAGACGCACAGAGAGCGAGGGGAGAGAGAGACGCACAGAGCGAGGGGAGAGAGAGACGCACAGAGAGCGAGGGGAGAGAGAGACGCACAGAGAGCGAGGGGAGAGAGAGTCGCACAGAGAGCGAGGGGAGAGAGAGACGCACAGAGAGCGAGGGGAGAGAGAGACGCACAGAGAGCGAGGGGAGAGAGAGACGCACAGAGAGCGAGGGGAGAGAGAGACGCACAGAGAGCGAGGGGAGAGAGAGACGCACAGAGAGCGAGGGGAGAGAGAGTCGCACAGAGAGCGAGGACAGAGAGAGACACACAGAGAGCGAGGGGAGAGAGAGAGACACACAGACAGCGAGGGGAGAGAGAGTCGCACAGAGAGCGAGGGGAGAGAGAGACGCACAGAGAGCGAGGGGAGAGAGAGTCGCACAGAGAGCGAGGGGAGAGAGAGTCGCACAGAGAGCGAGGGGAGAGAGACGCACAGCGAGGGGAGAGAGAGACGCACAGAGAGCGAGGGGGGAGAGAGATGCACAGAGAGCGAGGGGAGAGAGAGACGCACAGAGAGCGAGGGGAGAGAGAGACACACAGAGCGAGGGGAGAGAGAGACGCACAGAGAGCGAGGGGAGAGAGAGACGCACAGAGAGCGAGGGGAGAGAGAGACGCACAGAGAGCGAGGGGAGAGAGAGAGACACACAGACAGCGAGGGGAGAGAGAGTCGCACAGAGAGCGAGGGGAGAGAGAGTCGCACAGAGAGCGAGGGGAGAGAGAGTCGCACAGAGAGCGAGGGGAGAGAGAGAGACGCACAGAGAGCGAGGGGAGAGAGAGAGACGCACAGAGAGCGAGGGGAGAGAGAGTCGCACAGAGAGCGAGGGGGGAGAGAGACACACAGAGAGCGAGGGGAGAGAGAGACGCACAGAGAGCGAGGGGAGAGAGAGACGCACAGAGAGCGAGGGGAGAGAGAGCAGCACAGAGAGCGAGGGGAGAGAGAGACGCACAGAGAGCGAGGGGAGAGAGAGACGCACAGAGAGCGAGGGGAGAGAGAGACGCACAGAGAGCGAGGGGAGAGAGAGTCGCACAGAGAGCGAGGGGAGAGAGAGAGACGCACAGAGAGCGAGGGGAGAGAGAGTCGCACAGAGAGCGAGGGGGGAGAGAGACGAACAGAGAGCGAGGGGAGAGAGAGACGCACAGAGAGCGAGGGGAGAGAGAGACGCACAGAGCGAGGGGAGAGAGAGTCGCACAGAGAGCGAGGGGAGAGAGAGACGCACAGAGAGCGAGGGGAGAGAGAGACGCACAGAGAGCGAGGGGAGAGAGAGACGCACAGAGAGCGAGGGGAGAGAGAGACGCACAGAGAGCGAGGGGAGAGAGAGACGCACAGAGAGCGAGGGGAGAGAGAGATGCACAGAGAGCGAGGGGAAAAGAGAGACGCACAGAGAGCGAGGGGAGAGACGCACAGAGAGCGAGGGGGGAGAGAGACGCACAGAGAGCGAGGGGAGAGAGAGACGCACAGAGAGCGAGGGGAGAGAGAGACGCACAGAGAGCGAGAGGAGAGAGAGACGCACAGAGAGCGAGGGGAGAGAGAGAGACACACAGAGAGCGAGGGGAGAGAGAGAGACGCACAGAGAGCGAGGGGAGAGAGAGAGACGCACAGAGAGCGAGGGGAGAGAGAGACGCACAGAGAGCGAGGGGAGAGACGCACAGAGAGCGAGGGGAGAGAGAGACGCACAGAGAGCGAGGGGAGAGAGAGACGCACAGAGAGCGAGGGGAGAGAGAGACGCACAGAGAGCGAGGGGAGAGAGAGACGCACAGAGAGCGAGGGGAGAGAGAGTCGCACAGAGAGCGAGGGGAGAGAGAGTCGCACAGAGAGCGAGGGGAGAGAGACGCACAGAGCGAGGGGAGAGAGAGACGCACAGAGAGCGAGGGGGGAGAGAGATGCACAGAGAGCGAGGGGAGAGAGAGACGCACAGAGAGCGAGGGGAGAGAGAGACACACAGAGCGAGGGGAGAGAGAGACGCACAGAGAGCGAGGGGAGAGAGAGACGCACAGAGAGCGAGGGGAGAGAGAGACGCACAGAGAGCGAGGGGAGAGAGAGAGACACACAGACAGCGAGGGGAGAGAGAGACGCACAGAGAGCGAGGGGAGAGAGAGAGACGCACAGAGAGCGAGGGGAGAGAGAGTCGCACAGAGAGCGAGGGGGGAGAGAGACACACAGAGAGCGAGGGGAGAGAGAGACGCACAGAGAGCGAGGGGAGAGAGAGACGCACAGAGAGCGAGGGGAGAGAGAGCAGCACAGAGAGCGAGGGGAGAGAGAGACGCACAGAGAGCGAGGGGAGAGAGAGACGCACAGAGAGCGAGGGGAGAGAGAGACGCACAGAGAGCGAGGGGAGAGAGAGTCGCACAGAGAGCGAGGGGAGAGAGAGAGACGCACAGAGAGCGAGGGGAGAGAGAGTCGCACAGAGAGCGAGGGGAGAGAGAGACGAACAGAGAGCGAGGGGAGAGAGAGACGCACAGAGAGCGAGGGGAGAGAGAGACGCACAGAGCGAGGGGAGAGAGAGTCGCACAGAGAGCGAGGGGAGAGAGAGACGCACAGAGAGCGAGGGGAGAGAGAGACGCACAGAGAGCGAGGGGAGAGAGAGACGCACAGAGAGCGAGGGGAGAGAGAGACGCACAGAGAGCGAGGGGAGAGAGAGACGCACAGAGAGCGAGGGGAGAGAGAGATGCACAGAGAGCGAGGGGAAAAGAGAGACGCACAGAGAGCGAGGGGAGAGACGCACAGAGAGCGAGGGGGGAGAGAGACGCACAGAGAGCGAGGGGAGAGAGAGACGCACAGAGAGCGAGGGGAGAGAGAGACGCACAGAGAGCGAGAGGAGAGAGAGACGCACAGAGAGCGAGGGGAGAGAGAGAGACACACAGAGAGCGAGGGGAGAGAGAGACGCACAGAGAGCGAGGGGAGAGAGACGCACAGAGAGCGAGGGGAGAGAGAGACGCACAGAGAGCGAGGGGAGAGACGCACAGAGAGCGAGGGGAGAGAGAGACGCACAGAGAGCGAGGGGAGAGAGAGACGCACAGAGAGCGAGGGGAGAGAGAGACGCACAGAGAGCGAGGGGAGAGAGAGACGCACAGAGAGCGAGGGGAGAGAGAGACGCACAGAGAGCGAGGGGAGAGAGAGACACACAGAGAGCGAGGGGAGAGAGAGACGCACAGAGAGCGAGGGGAGAGAGACGCACAGAGAGCGAGGGGAGAGAGAGAGACGCACAGAGAGCGAGGGGAGAGAGAGACGCACAGAGAGCGAGAGGAGAGAGAGTCGCACAGAGAGCGAGGGGAGAGAGAGAGTCGCACAGAGAGCGAGGGGCGAGAGTGACGCACAGAGAGCGAGGGGAGAGAGACGCACAGAGAGCGAGGGGAGAGAGAGAGACGCACAGAGAGCGAGAGGAGAGAGAGTCGCACAGAGAGCGAGAGGAGTGAGAGTCGCACAGAGAGCGAGGGGAGAGAGAGTCGCACAGAGAGCGAGGGGAGAGAGAGACGCACAGAGAGCGAGGGGAGAGAGACGCACAGAGAGCGAGGGCGGAGAGAGAGACGCACAGAGCGAGGGGAGAGAGAGACGCACAGAGAGCGAGGGGAGAGAGAGACGCACAGAGAGCGAGGGGAGAGAGAGACGCACAGAGAGCGAGGGGAGAGAGAGACGCACAGAGAGCGAGGGGGGAGAGAGATGCACAGAGAGCGAGGGGAGAGAGAGACGCACAGAGAGCGAGGGGAGAGAGAGACACACAGAGCGAGGGGAGAGAGAGACGCACAGAGAGCGAGGGGAGAGAGAGACGCACAGAGAGCGAGGGGAGAGAGAGACGCACAGAGAGCGAGGGGAGAGAGAGAGACACACAGACAGCGAGGGGAGAGAGAGTCGCACAGAGAGCGAGGGGAGAGAGAGACGCACAGAGAGCGAGGGGAGAGAGAGTCGCACAGAGAGCGAGGGGAGAGAGAGAGACGCACAGAGAGCGAGGGGAGAGAGAGAGACGCACAGAGAGCGAGGGGAGAGAGAGTCGCACAGAGAGCGAGGGGGGAGAGAGACACACAGAGAGCGAGGGGAGAGAGAGACGCACAGAGAGCGAGGGGAGAGAGAGACGCACAGAGAGCGAGGGGAGAGAGAGACGCACAGAGAGCGAGGGGAGAGAGAGACGCACAGAGAGCGAGGGGAGAGAGAGACGCACAGAGAGCGAGGGGAGAGAGAGACGCACAGAGAGCGAGGGGAGAGAGAGTCGCACAGAGAGCGAGGGGAGAGAGAGAGACGCACAGAGAGCGAGGGGAGAGAGAGTCGCACAGAGAGCGAGGGGAGAGAGAGACGAACAGAGAGCGAGGGGAGAGAGAGACGCACAGAGAGCGAGGGGAGAGAGAGACGCACAGAGCGAGGGGAGAGAGAGTCGCACAGAGAGCGAGGGGAGAGAGAGACGCACAGAGAGCGAGGGGAGAGAGAGACGCACAGAGAGCGAGGGGAGAGAGAGACGCACAGAGAGCGAGGGGAGAGAGAGACGCACAGAGAGCGAGGGGAGAGAGAGACGCACAGAGAGCGAGGGGAGAGAGAGACGCACAGAGAGCGAGGGGAAAAGAGAGACGCACAGAGAGCGAGGGGAGAGACGCACAGAGAGCGAGGGGAGAGAGAGACGCACAGAGAGAGAGGGGAGAGAGAGACGCACAGAGAGCGAGAGGAGAGAGAGACGCACAGAGAGCGAGGGGAGAGAGAGAGACACACAGAGAGCGAGGGGAGAGAGAGACGCACAGAGAGCGAGGGGAGAGAGAGAGACGCACAGAGAGCGAGGGGAGAGAGAGACGCACAGAGAGCGAGGGGAGAGACGCACAGAGAGCGAGGGGAGAGAGAGACGCACAGAGAGCGAGGGGAGAGAGAGACGCACAGAGAGCGAGGGGAGAGAGAGACGCACAGAGAGCGAGGGGAGAGAGAGACACACAGAGAGCGAGGGGAGAGAGAGACGCACAGAGAGCGAGGGGAGAGAGACGCACAGAGAGCGAGGGGAGAGAGAGAGACGCACAGAGAGCGAGGGGAGAGAGAGACGCACAGAGAGCGAGAGGAGAGAGAGACGCACAGAGAGCGAGGGGAGAGAGAGACGCACAGAGAGCGAGGGGAGAGAGAGACGCACAGAGAGCGAGGGGAGAGAGAGTCGCACAGAGAGCGAGGGGCGAGAGTGACGCACAGAGAGCGAGGGGAGAGAGACGCACAGAGAGCGAGGGGAGAGAGAGAGACGCACAGAGAGCGAGAGGAGAGAGAGTCGCACAGAGAGCGAGAGGAGTGAGAGTCGCACAGAGAGCGAGGGGAGAGAGAGTCGCACAGAGAGCGAGGGGAGAGAGAGACGCACAGAGAGCGAGGGGAGAGAGACGCACAGAGAGCGAGGGCGGAGAGAGAGACGCACAGAGAGCGAGGGGAGAGAGTGACGCACAGAGAGCGAGGGGAGAGAGTGACGCACAGAGAGCGAGGGGAGAGAGAGAGTCGCACAGAGAGCGAGGGGAGAGAGTGACGCACAGAGAGCGAGGGGAGAGAGACGCACAGAGAGCGAGGGGAGAGAGAGAGACGCACAGAGAGCGAGAGGAGAGAGAGTCGCACAGAGAGCGAGAGGAGTGAGAGTCGCACAGAGAGCGAGGGGAGAGAGAGACACACAGAGAGCGAGGGGAGAGAGACGCACAGAGAGCGAGAGCAGAGAGAGTCGCACAGAGAGCGAGGGGAGAGAGAGACGCACAGAGAGCGAGGGGAGAGAGAGACGCACAGAGAGCGAGGGGAGAGAGACGCACAGAGAGCGAGGGGAGAGAGAGACACACAGAGAGCGAGGGGAGAGAGTGACGCACAGAGAGCGAGGGGAGAGAGACGCACAGAGAGCGAGGGGAGAGAGAGAGACGCACAGAGAGCGAGAGGAGAGAGAGTCGCACAGAGAGCGAGGGGAGAGAGAGACACACAGAGAGCGAGGGGAGAGAGACGCACAGAGAGCGAGGGCGGAGAGAGAGACGCACAGAGAGCGAGGGGAGAGAGTGACGCACAGAGAGCGAGGGGAGAGAGACGCACAGAGAGCGAGGGGAGAGAGAGAGACGCACAGAGAGCGAGAGGAGAGAGAGTCGCACAGAGAGCGAGAGGAGAGAGAGTCGCACAGAGAGCGAGGGGAGAGAGAGTCGCACAGAGAGCGAGGGGAGAGAGAGACGCACAGAGAGCGAGGGGAGAGAGAGAGACGCACAGAGAGCGAGGGGAGAGAGAGACACACAGAGAGCGAGGGGGGAGAGAGACACACAGAGAGCGAGGGGAGAGAGAGACGCACAGAGAGCGAGGGGAGAGAGAGACGCACAGAGAGCGAGGGGAGAGAGAGAGACACACAGAGAGCGAGGGGAGAGAGAGAGACGCACAGAGAGCGAGGGGAGAGAGAGACGCACAGAGAGCGAGGGGAGAGAGAGACGCACAGAGAGCGAGAGGAGAGAGAGTCGCACAGAGAGCGAGGGGAGAGAGAGACGCACAGAGAGCGAGGGGAGAGAGAGAGACACACAGAGAGCGAGGGGAGAGAGAGAGACACACAGAGAGCGAGGGGAGAGCCCACAGAGAGCGAGGGGAGAGAGAGACACACAGAGAGCGAGGGGAGAGAGACGCACAGAGAGCGAGGGGAGAGAGAGACGCACAGAGAGCGAGAGGAGAGAGAGTCGCACAGAGAGCGAGGGGAGAGAGACGCACAGAGAGCGAGGGGAGAGAGAGTCGCACAGAGAGCGAGAGGAGAGAGAGACGCACAGAGAGCGAGGGGAGAGAGAGACACACAGTGAGCGAGGGGAGAGAGAGACGCACAGAGAGCGAGGGGAGAGAGAGACGCACAGAGAGCGAGGGGAGAGAGAGTCGCAAAGAGAGCGAGGGGAGAGAGAGACGCACAGAGAGCGAGGGGAGAGAGACGCACAGAGCGAGGGGAGAGAGAGACGCACAGAGAGCGAGGGGTGAGAGAGACGCACAGAGAGCGAGGGGAGAGAGAGACGCACAGAGAGCGAGGGGAGAGAGAGACGCACAGAGAGCGAGGGGAGAGAGAGACACACAGAGAGCGAGGGGAGAGAGAGAGACGCACAGAGAGCGAGGGGAGAGAGAGACGCACAGAGAGCGAGGGGAGAGAGAGACGCACAGAGAGCGAGGGGAGAGAGAGACACACAGAGAGCGAGGGGAGAGAGAGACGCACAGAGAGCGAGGGGAGAGAGAGACGCACAGAGCGAGGGGAGAGAGAGACGCACAGAGAGCGAGGGGAGAGAGAGACGCACAGAGAGCGAGGGGAGAGAGAGACGCACAGAGAGCGAGGGGAGAGAGAGACGCACAGAGAGCGAGGGGAGAGAGAGACGCACAGAGCGAGGGGAGAGAGAGTCGCACAGAGAGCGAGGGGAGAGACACACAGAGAGCGAGGGGAGAGAGACACAGAGAGCGAGGGGGGAGAGAGACACACAGAGAGCGAGAGGAGAGAGAGTCGCACAGAGAGCGAGGGGAGAGAGAGACGCACAGAGAGCGAGGGGAGAGAGAGAGACACACAGAGAGCGAGGGGAGAGAGAGAGACACACAGAGAGCGAGGGGAGAGCCCACAGAGAGCGAGGGGAGAGAGAGACACACAGAGAGCGAGGGGAGAGAGACGCACAGAGAGCGAGGGGAGAGAGAGACGCACAGAGAGCGAGAGGAGAGAGAGACGCACAGAGAGCGAGAGGAGAGAGAGTCGCACAGAGAGCGAGGGGAGAGAGACGCACAGAGAGCGAGGGGAGAGAGAGTCGCACAGAGAGCGAGAGGAGAGAGAGACGCACAGAGAGCGAGGGGAGAGAGAGACGCACAGAGAGCGAGGGGAGAGAGAGACGCACAGAGAGCGAGGGGAGAGAGAGTCGCACAGAGAGCGAGGGGAGAGAGACGCACAGAGCGAGGGGAGAGAGAGACGCACAGAGAGCGAGGGGTGAGAGAGACGCACAGAGAGCGAGGGGAGAGACGCACAGAGAGCGAGGGGAGAGAGAGACGCACAGAGAGCGAGGGGAGAGAGAGACGCACAGAGAGCGAGGGGAGAGAGAGACGCACAGAGAGCGAGGGGAGAGAGAGACGCACAGAGAGCGAGGGGAGAGAGAGACGCACAGAGAGCGAGGGGAGAGAGAGACGCACAGAGCGAGGGGAGAGAGAGACGCACAGAGCGAGGGGAGAGAGAGACGCACAGAGCGAGGGGAGAGAGAGTCGCACAGAGAGCGAGGGGAGAGAGAGACACACAGAGAGCGAGGGGTGAGAGAGACACACAGAGAGCGAGGGGAGAGAGAGACGCACAGACAGCGAGGGGAGAGAGAGACGCACAGAGAGCGAGGGGAGAGAGAGACGCACACAGAGCGAGGGGAGAGAGAGACGCACAGAGAGCGAGGGCGGAGAGAGAGACGCACAGAGAGCGAGGGGAGAGAGAGACGCACAGAGAGCGAGGGGAGAGAGAGACGCACAGAGAGCGAGGGGAGAGAGAGACGCACAGAGAGCGAGGGGAGAGAGAGTCGCACAGAGAGCGAGGGGAGAGAGAGACGCACAGAGAGCGAGGGGAGAGAGAGTCGCACAGAGAGCGAGGGGAGAGAGAGACGCACAGAGAGCGAGGGGAGAGAGAGACGCACAGAGAGCGAGGGGAGAGAGAGACGCACAGAGAGCGAGGGGAGAGAGAGACGCACAGAGAGCGAGGGGAGAGAGAGACGCACAGAGAGCGAGGGGAGAGAGAGTCGCACAGAGCGAGGGGAGAGAGAGTCGCACAGAGCGAGGGGAGGGAGAGTCGCACAGAGCGAGGGGAGAGAGAGTCGCACAGAGCGAGGGGAGAGAGACGCACAGACAGCGAGGGGAGAGAGAGACGCACAGAGAGCGAGGGGAGAGAGAGACACACAGAGAGCGAGGGGAGAGAGAGACGCACAGAGCGAGGGGAGAGAGAGTCGCACAGAGCGAGGGGAGAGAGTCGCACAGAGCGAGGGGAGAGAGAGTCGCACAGAGCGAGGGGAGAGAGAGACGCACAGAGAGCGAGGGGAGAGAGAGACGCACAGAGAGCGAGGGGAGAGAGAGACGCACAGAGAGCGAGGGGAGAGAGAGACGCACAGAGAGCGAGGGGAGAGAGAGACGCACAGAGAGCGAGGGGAGAGAGAGACACACAGAGAGCGAGGGGAGAGAGAGACGCACAGAGTGAGGGGAGAGAGAGACGCACAGAGAGCGAGGGGAGAGAGAGACGCACAGAGCGAGGGGAGAGAGAGACGCACAGAGCGAGGGGAGAGAGAGACGCACAGAGCGAGGGGAGAGAGAGACGCACAGAGCGAGGGGAGAGAGAGTCGCACAGAGAGCGAGGGGAGAGAGAGACGCACAGAGCGAGGGGAGAGAGAGACGCACAGAGCGAGGGGAGAGAGACACAGGCATACCAGCACAGAGAGGTGCTGAGCCAAAACATTCTGGCAAGCCCAGCTTCAGAGACATCTGAGTGCCCTCTCATAACGACAGTAAAGGCCTCTGCCTTCCCCCAACAGCCATTACTGGCTTCAGTTTATCCCCTCCCCACCCATCGATGGCATCAGGGCTTCAATTCCTCCCCCAGGCCCTCCCTCACCATCGTCAAAATCCACTCTTCGGGCCTCCCCATTATGGAGTCGCCTAATTACCCCCTTCATTTCTCCACCCCTTTCAGGGCCTGTCCTTGGCAGTGTCCTCAGTGTCACCGACACACACAGTTCAGAAAGATCAATTTGTTCCAGGTGTGATTATAAGAAATAGGGCTGGTTATTTTATAAGCAACCTTTATTACAACAAAAGAAACACAATAATTAAATGTTTAAACTTCAACTCTTAACATTTCTTTATCTTAACACACTGGTTCCCATTAAACAGCAAACAGAACATGCAGCTCTCATGCCACTTACACAGACAGGCAAAGACAATACTTGCATTTACGAAGCAATTTAGCTTCTATTACAGACATTAGTTCAGAACCTTTTTCCAAAACCTGCCTAGGTGGAAGCCTTCTCCTCTCTTGTTCAAAACCTCTAAATTGCATCTCCAATCTAATTTCTGGACCCAATTGGGAAGTTGGCCACACGGAGAGGGGGACGGAGACGGTGAGGGGGTTTAGTTAGCGTTTTGGTGGATCATTGACAGGGAAAGCACTTTCTGTCAATACTCTGATTCTGTGAGATCCTCTTAATACCCGACCGCTCAGCACTGCCACCATCAGCAAAAGACGGCAATTCTCCACTTATCTGGAGTGTTGTGAGCCAGCCCACATTTGGAATTTCAAAACACATGTAACTATTCAGTTGGGAAGGTAATTTATGCCAGGCTATTTAACTTTGTTGAAATGCAGAAACCCCATCAAACATGGAACATTTCCCCCTACTTGTGGGGCCACCTCTCATCCAAGGCTGACATTGATGTGGAGATCCAACATCGTATCCAATCCATGAGTGCCTCCTTTGGATACCTAAGGACAATGGTCTTTGACAACCACGACATCTGTGCTGACACTAAGATCCTCATGTACAAGGCAGTCGACCTCCCAATCTATACAGCTCAGAAACTTTTTTTTTTTCTTTTAAATATATTTTATTCAAGATTTTTTGGCCAAACATAACAGTACGTAGTGTTTCTTTTAAACAACAATAAAGCAATATAAATAACAGTGGCCAGATTTAAACAAATAAATAAATAATATATGAACAGAAACAAGAACCAAACTAAATGGCAACTGCCTTGTCAAAAATAAATACTCTCCAAAGATACAATCCAACAGTCCAATATACATTACCTAAAACAAGTGCCTATACATATACAATAACATCCCTGAGAGTCCGTCCGATTCCTCCCCCCCCACCCCCCTGGGTTGCTGCTGTTGTCTTCTTCTTTTCCATTCCCTCTATCTTTCTGTGAGGTAGTCGACGAACGGTTGCCACCGCCTGGTGAACCCTTGAGCCGAACCCCTTAGTACGAACTTAATCTGTTCTAACTTTATAAACCCTGCCATGTCGTTTAACCAGGTCTCCACACCCGGGGGTTTGGCTTCCTTCCACATTAACAATATCCTGCGCCGGGCTACTAGGGACGCAAAGGCCAAAACATCAGCCTCTCTCGCCTCCTGCACTCCCGGCTCTTCTGCAACCCCAAATATAGCCAACCCCCAGCTTGGTTCGACCTGGACCCCCACCACCTTCGAAAGCACCTTTGCCACCCCCACCCAAAACCCCTGTAGTGCCGGGCATGACCAGAACATGTGGGTGTGATTCGCTGGGCTTCTCGAGCATCTCGCACACCTATCCTCTACCCCAAAAAATTTACTGAGCCGTGCTCCAGTCATATGCGCCCTGTGTAACACCTTAAATTGTATCAGGCTTAGCCTGGCACACGAGGACGATGAGTTTACCCTACGTAGGGCATCAGCCCACAGCCCCTCCTCAATCTCCTCCCTCAGCTCTTCTTCCCATTTCCCTTTCAGCTCATCTACCATGATCTCCCCCTCGTCCCTCATTTCCCTATATATGTCCGACACCTTACCATCCTCCACCCATGTCTCTGAGATCACTCTATCCTGCACCTCCTGCGTCGGGAGCTGCGGGAATTCCCTCACCTGTTGCCTCGCAAAAGTCCTCAGTTGCATATACCGAAATGCATTCCCTTGGGGCAACCCATATTTTTCCGTCAGCGCTCCCAGACTCGCAAACGTCCCATCTACGAACAGATCTCTCAATTGTGTTACCCCTGCTCTTTGCCATGCTCCAAATCCCCCATCCATTCTCCCGGAACAAACCTATGGTTATTTCTTATTGGGGACGGCACCAAGGCTCCCGTCTTTCCCCTATGCCGTCTCCACTGCCCCCAAATTTTCAATGTAGCCACCACCACCGGGCTTGTGGTGTATATCTTTGGTGAGAACGGCAACGGTGCCGTCACCATAGCTTGTAGGCTAGTCCCCTTGCAGGACGCCCTCTCCAATCTCTTCCACGCCGCTCCCTCCTCTTCTCCCATCCACTTACACACCATTGAAATATTGGCGGCCCACTTAGGCTCGGTAGTGCCAGCCCCCCCCCTGTACCTACTATGCTGCAAAAATCCCCTCCTCACTCTCGGGGTCTTCCCGGCCCACACAAAACTCATAATACTCTTCTCGATTCTTTTGAAAAAAGCCTTCGTGACCACCACCGGGAGGCACTGAAACACAAAAAGGAATCTCGGGAGGACCACCATTTTAACCGCCTGCACCCTACCTGCCAGTGACAGGGACACCATGTCCCATCTCTTAAAGTCCTCCTCCATCTGTTCCACCAACCGCGTTAAATTAAGCCTATGTAATGTACCCCAATTCTTGGCTATCTGGATCCCCAAGTACCGAAAGTCCCTTGTTACCTTCCTCAACGGTAAATCCTCTATTTCTCTGCTCTGCTCCCCTGGATGCACCACAAACAACTCACTTTTCCCCATGTTCAATTTATACCCTGAAAAATCCCCAAACTCCCCAAGTATCCGCATTATCTCTGGCATCCCCTCCGCCGGGTCCGCCACATATAGCAACAAATCATCCGCATACAGAGATACCCGGTGTTCTTCTCCTCCCCTGAGTACTCCCCTCCACTTCCTGGAACCCCTCAATGCTATGGCCAGGGGCTCAATCGCCAGTGCAAACAATAACGGGGACAGAGGACATCCCTGCCTCGTCCCTCTATGGAGCCGAAAATAATCAGACCCCCGTCCATTCGTGACCATGCTCGCCATCGGGGCCCTATACAGCAACTGTACCCATCTGATATACCCATCTCCAAAGCCAAATCTCCTCAACACCTCCCACAAATAATCCCACTCCACTCTATCAAATGCTTTCTCGGCATCCATCGCCACCACTATCTCCGCTTCCCCCTCTGGTGGGGGCATCATCATTACCCCTAGCAGCCTCCGTATATTTGTATTCAGCTGTCTCCCCTTCACAAACCCAGTTTGGTCCTCATGAACCACCCCCGGGACACAATCCTCTATCCTCGTTGCCATTACCTTGGCCAGAATCTTAGCGTCCACATTCAGGAGGGAAATAGGTCTTTGGACCCGCATTGCAGCGGGTCTTTTTCCTTCTTTAGGAGGAGCGATATCGTTGCCTCTGACATAGTCAGGGGCAGCTGCCCCCTTTCCCTTGCCTCATTAAAGGCTCTCATCAGTAGCGGGGCCAGCAAGTCCATATATTTCCTATAGAATTCAACTGGGAATCCGTCTGGTCCCGGTGCCTTCCCCGCCTGCATGCTCCCAATCCCTTTCATTACTTCCTCCGTCTCAATCTGTGCTCCCAGTCCCGCCCTCTCCTGCTCCTCCACCTTAGGAAATTCCAACTGATCCAGAAAGCACATCATTCTCTCCTTCCCATCCGGGGGCTGAGCTTCATATAATCTTTCATAAAATGCCTTGAACACTCCATTCACTCTCTCCGCTCCCCGCTCCATCTCTCCCGCCTCATCTCTCACCCCCCCATCTCCCTCGCTGCTCCCCTTTTCCTCAGTTGGTGGGCCAGCAACCTGCTCGCCTTCTCCCCATATTCGTACTGTACACCCTGTGCCTTCCTCCATTGTGCCTCTGCATTACCCGTAGTCAACAAGTCAAATTCTACATGTAGCCTTTGCCTTTCCCTGTACAGTCCCTCCTCCGGTGCCTCCGCATATTGTCTGTCCATCCTCAGAAGATCTTTCAACAACCGCTCCCTTTCCCTACCCTCCTGCTTTCCTTTATGTGCCCTAATAGATATCAGCTCCCCTCTAACCACTGCCTTCAGCGCCTCCCAGACCACTCCCACCTGAACCTCCCCATTATCATTGAGTTCCAAGTACCTTTCAATACACCCCCTCACCCTTAAACACACCCCCCCATCTGCCAATAATCCCATGTCCATTCTCCAGGGTGGACGCTGTTCTTTTTCCTCCCCTATCTCCAGGTCCACCCAATGTGGAGCGTGATCCGAAATAGCTATAGCCGTGTACTCCGTCCCCGTCACCTTCGGGATCAGTGCCCTTCCCAAAACAAAAAAGTCTATCCGTGAATAAACTTTGTGGACATAGGAGAAAAACGAAAACTCCTTACTCCTAGGTCTACTAAATCTCCAGGGGTCTACTCCTCCCATCTGCTCCATAAAGTCCTTAAGCACCCTAGCTGCAGCCGGCCTCCTTCCGGTCATGTATCTCGATCTGTCCAGCCCTGGGTCCAGCACCGTATTAAAATCTCCACCCATTACCAACTTCCCCACCTCTAGGTCCGGGATACGTCCTAACATATGCCTCAAAGTTGGCATCATCCCAGTTCGGGGCATATACGTTCACTAAGACCACCGCCTCCCCTTGCAATGTGCCACTCACCAACACGTATCTGCCCCCACTATCCGCCACTATGGTCTTTGCCTCAAACATTACCCGCTTCCCCACTAGTATAGCCACCCCCCTGTTTTTTGCGTCTAGCCCCGAATGAAACACCTGCCCCACCCATCCTTTGCGTAGTCTGACCTGGTCTATCAGTTTCAGATGCGTCTCCTGCAGCATAACCACATCTGCCTTAAGTTTCTTTAGGTGTGCGAGTACCTGTGCCCTCTTTATCGGCCCGTTCAGCCCTCTCACATTCCACGTGATCAGCCGGGTTGGGGGGCTCTTTACCCCCCCCTTGTCGACTAGCCATCTCCTTTTTCAATCCAGCTCCTCACCCGGTTCCCACGTAGCCATATCTCCCCCCAACGGCGCCCTCCCGCCCCGACCACCCCACCCCATACCAGCTCCCCCTTCTCCCCAGCAGCAGCAACCCAGTTAACCCCCCCCCCCTCCACCGCTAAATCCCTCACTAGCGTAATTGCACCCCCCATGTTGCTCCCAGAAGTCAGCAAACTCTGGCCGACCTCGGCTTCCCCCCGTGACCTCGGCTCCCACTGTGCGAGGCCCCCTCCTTCCCTGTTCCCGCCATGATTACCATAGCGCGGGAACAAAGCCCGCGCTTCCCATTTGGCCCCGCCCCCAATGGCCGGCACCCCCAGCTCCTCATCCTCCCTCCCCCCCGACATGGGGAAGAGAGAAAAGTTATAGGGTCGCAGGATTAACAACTTGGGAAATCATCTCTTCCCCCTTTTCCCCCTCTTCACCCCACATATTCGCCCCACCACTTTGTCCCAAACGTTCTTTTTCTAGCCCGCTTATTCCAGTTTCTCCTTGACAATAAATGTCCACGCCTCTTCTGCCGTTTCAAAGTAGTGGTGTTTCCCTTGATGTGTGACCCACAGTCTTGCCGGCTGCAGCATTCCAAATTTAACCTTCCTTTTGTGCACACCGCCTTGGCCCGATTAAAGCTTGCCCTCCTTTTCGCCACCTCCGCACTCCAATCTTGATATACGCGGATCACCGCGTTCTCCCACCTACTGCTCCGAGTTTTCTTTGCCCATCTGAGGACCATCTCTCTGTCCTTATATCGGAGAAATCTCACCACTATGGCTCGAGGAATTTCTCCAGCCCTCGGTCTTCGCACCATAACTCGATAGGCTCCCTCCACCTCCAACGGGCCCGTCGGGGCCTCCGATCCCATTAACGAGTGCAGCATCGTGCTCACATATGCCCCGACGTCCGCCCCTTCTGCACCCTCGGGAAGACCAAGAATCCTTAAATTCTTCCTCCTCGCATTATTCTCCAGCACCTCCAGCCTTTCCACACACCTTTTGTGTTGTGCCTCCGGCATCTCTGTCTTCACCACCATGCCCTGTATGTCGTCCTCATTCTCAGCAGCCTTTGCCTTCACGACCCGAAGCTCCTGCTCCTGGGTCTTTTGCTCCTCCTTTAGCCCTTCAATCGCCTGTAATATCGGGGCCAACAGCTCCTTCTTCACCTCCTTTTTAAGTTCTTCCACGCAACGCCGCAGGAACTCTTGTTGGTCAGGGCCCCATATTAAACTGCCTCCTTCCGACGCCATCTTGCTTTGTGCCTGCCTTCCTGGCCGCTGCTCTAGAGGATCCACCGCAATCCGGCCACTTCCCTCTCCTTTTTCCATCCGTGTCCAGGGGGGATTCCCTTCTGGTTTACCGCACAGTGTTTTCAGCCGTTAAAATTGCCGTTGGGGCTCCTATTAAGAGCCCAAACGTCCTTTCCACCGGGAGCTGCCGAAACGTGCGACTTAACTGGTCATCGCCGCACCCGGAAGTCTACAGCTCAGAAACTTGACATACAGATACCACCACAGGGCCCTGGAGAGATACCATCAACACTGTCCTGAGACAGATTTTCTGCATCAGCTGGGAGGACAGGAGTACTAACATTAGCACCCTTGGGTGTCCAAGAGCACCAACATCGAGGCCATGATCATCTGAAACTAACTCCGTTGGGCCGGCCATGTGCTTAGGATGTCAGAGAACCGACTGCCAAAGCAAATCTTCTTTGTCCAGCTCAAGGAAGGATCCCAAATAAGAGGAGCACAAAGGAAGCGCTTCAAAGACACCCTGAAGGCTTAACTCAAGAAATGCAACATAGATGTCAATTCCTGCGAGACCCTTGCTCAGAAGAGACCTACTTGGAGGAGATCTATTTGGAGGAACCTCCGGAAAAGGAGCCGTGAAAGGAATGCCAGTGATCAAGAGTCCAAGCACCAATCCCGCCTCCTGGAAACACCTACCAAGTGTGCGGTCAAAAATGCGACTCTATAATCGGACTCAACAGCCATGCAAAGACCCACAGAACCCATGACCAGTAACACAGAGTTTCTTAGGTGGACAATCATACTCGTTAGCAGGTGACCGCTGAAGAAAAGAGAACCTTAATGACAACACTGGACACTGACCCCCATAGCTCAGGTCAGGCCGTGCTGGCTTCAGCTTTGGTACTGGCGATAATCTAAGGGCTGGTTTAGCTCAGTGGGCAAGACAGCTGGCTTGTGATGCAGAACAAAGCCAGCAGCGCGGGTTCAATTCCTGTACCAGCTTACCCGAACAGGCGCCAGAATGTGGCGACTAGGGACGTTTCGCAGTAACTTCATACTTGTGACAAAAAAAGGTTATTATTATTAATCTAAAAAGGCCAGTTCTGACTGAGTGCCAATACCTAGAATAATAACTTACCATCGCAATTTTCAGCGCCAGACAGATCTGCTGTGGATTTACAACACATTGTGAATTTACTTCAGATTTGGGGTCCATCAGATTCAGGGTCCTTCAAAAGATGTTCACATTTAAACCCCGCCCGCAAGAAAAGAGCAGAAAAGCACAGGAAGATAAGAGTATCTTTGAGGCCACACTAATAATAATCATAAACTGTGGGAGCAAAGTTCAAGGAGTTTCTAGTCTGAACACTAGTGAATTAAAACTTTTGAAATTGTATGGTTATTGGTAGTATTGGGGTGTGGTAGTATTTTGGTTATTTTACTGGACTAGTAATCCAGGGGTCTGGAGTATGAGAACTCATCGATAATGGTGACCGTGAAACTATTGGATTGTCCTAAAAACCCATCTGGTTCACCAATGTTCTTTTGGGAAGGAAATCTGCCGTCTGTACCGAGTTTGGCCTGAGACTCCAGACCAACAGCAATGTGATTGACTCTTAATCGCCCTCTGAAAAGAGCTAGCAACTGATACTGTTGTGTTCAAGAAGGTGGTTCGCCTTCTCAAGGGCGATGGGCCAGATTTACCAGTGATATGCATAGAAATGTTTAAGGCGGCAGATGTAAGATTCAGTTGGAATGCATGTAGTCCAAATAAACTGTAACCATTGTATTGATTGAGGTGATGAAAGTGGGGTTAAAATAGAAAGAGGGTGGGGAAGTGTAATAAGCTCGATAATGCTGAACCTATCTAAAATCACTGGAATACTGTATCCGGTCTTCGGCACTTCACTTTGATAAGGACACCCAAGGATGGGAGACTTCAGTTAGGACAGATGGGAGAAACTAGGACCTGTTTCACAACAGCAGAGAAGGCCAAGAGATCAGACACATCACTTCAAAACAGAGGTTTGGATGAGTGAAATAATGAGAAACTATTTTCACTGGTAAGCAAATGTCGGCAACATAAGAATATGAATTTAAAATTGCCAAGAGTGATACAGGTTTAAAAATGGTCAAATGCGGAGCATTTCTCAGATGTGTAATAATGCAAATACTGTAGTGGAAACAGAATCTAGAACTACTCTTTAAAAAAAAAAGGTGAAAAGCATATAAAGAGGGAAGGTAGAAAGGGCAGGAGAATGGTACTCAGTGGAACGGCTCTGAGAGTTAGCACAGCCATGCTGGACCAATTGGCTAGAAAGCTTGCAAGGAGAGGATGATTCAGGACACAGATTTCATCAGCTTTGGCCCTGCACAAAACTTCACTTTTGAAACCAATTTTTTGCATTGTGCTGATGGATTGCTGCTTGGAAACCCTCACTCATATACTAAAAATGTGTGCATTAGCAGTATGTGGTCAGGCACCTCCAATTCATTCAATCCTTTTTTTGGTGCTACCCACAGAACGAGCCAGAGTAACTCATTTGGGGAACTATGAGTTCAGCAGTAGGACTTGCAGACCTGGAGCTCAGTAATAGATAGATTAAAGAGCTCGGACAAAGATCAAGTTATACGGAGGTGCAATGATTGCAAAGTAGGGACATAGCAATTTTGCTCTTGGTTTCTAGCTTCTCGCCCATGTCTGTGACCAGGCAGAGTCTTGCACCTCCTCTGGTTCCCAGGATAGCAGCCGGCTGAAGGGCTCAATCAATGTGTGGCCAGGTACTCCAGATCAGGAATTCAGCCATTCCTTTAGACTAAAATGGAGGGCAAACTACAGGTCTAGTTAGAAGATTAATTAGGTGGAAGACGACAGATAATGGGGATGTATCCAAATTGGCAGTCTCTCAAATTGATGTCCCACATGGATCTGAACTGGGGCCTCAATTATTTACTGTACTTATTAAGGACTTTGATAATGCAAGAGAGCCAAGTTTGTCAATGACACAAAGATTGGCAGTGTGAACAGGAGTATAAAATTACAAAAAAGATAATGATTGGTGGAGCGAGCAAAACAGTGGCAGATGGATTCAACACAAGGCAAACGTGAAAGCATCCATTGTGAAAATGTAGGTACAGTACAGGTCCAGGGATTTGGGGGATTTATGTACCTAGATCACTAAAATATAGCAGCCAGCACGGTGGTGCGGTGGTTAGCACTGCTGCCTCACGGCGGCAAGTATTCGGGTTCGGTCACTGTCCATGTGGCATTTGCACATTCTCCTCGTGACTGCGTGGGTGTCACCCCCACAACCCAAAGATGTGCAGGGTAGGTGAATTGGCCACGCTAAATTGCCCCTTAATTGGAAAAAAATTGGGTATTCTAAATTTATATTTAAAAAAAAATAAAACAATAAACACGAGGGCTGGAAAACAGAGGGAAGTTCTGCTACAGCTATACAAAACACGGTTCGACCATATCTGGAGTATGCATATAGTTCTGGAAACGCCATGTAGAAAGAATATAAGGCAAGTTCAGCAGAATGTTACTAGGGCTTCGAGTCTTAAAGGAAAAGGGGAGAATGAACTTGGTACATGTACAGGAGGTTGGAATTCCGGTGGCGGTCATGGAGTGAGTGGCTGCATACAGGGCAGCACACACACAACTGGACGAGACAAGTGAAAAATGGGAGGACGACTTAGGGTGGGGACTCTGGAGTGAAGCACTGTATCGGGTCAACTTGCGCAAGGCTAAGCCTGATGCAGCTAAAAGTGGCACACAGAGCCCACTTAACCAGGAACTGAATAAGCAGGTCCTTGCGAACCGTGCCAAGGAGGCCCGGACAACCAAGCCCACATGTTCTGGTCTTGCCCCAGACTTGTCGGGTTCCAATGGCCTTCTTTGAGGCAATGCCCAGAGTGGTGGGGATGAGGGTGGAGCCATGCCCAAGAGTGGCAGTGTTCCGGGTATCAGAACAGCCAGATCTCTTCATGGGGTGGAAGGCCGACACCCTTGCCCGCCGGAGAATTCTGCTCGTCTGGCGATCAGCAGCATCACCACCCAAAGCTGCAGACTGGCTGTCCGGAATTTCTCCAAATGGAGAAAATCAAAATTCGCCATCCGGGAGTCGGAAGAAGACTACCACAAATTGTAGGACCCATTCACTCCCAAGACCAGTCTGCAGCCAACAGCTAGTAAGCCAGAGGGAGTTGAAAGCCATGAGAGGGGCTGGGGGGGGGGCACGGCACAAGGAACCATGGAGCCCAACTAGGCTCAGCAAACAACAAAATACACGGCAACACCGCCAACCAAACAGGAAGATATAGGAGCTGAAGAGGGCGCACAGACGATTAGAAGGGGAGGGGGGGGGGTTCAAGAAGAAAGGAATGCGAGGAAGGTTGTGGAGCCGACTGGAAATAAGCACCCACTGGAGCACGCAAAACAAGAAGCCGCAACCGATGGAAATAACAAAAGACAACCGATGTGTGTGTGTGTATATATATATAATTTTAAAAAATATATACACACATATATACATACACACATACATATATACACAGACACACACACATATATATATATATATATATATATATATAACATTTTTCTTTTCTGTTGTTTTCAATGTATTTTCACGATTGCCGCTGTTTAGTACAACATAAAATGTCCTTAATAAAAATATTTATAAAAAAAGAGATTGTCCAGTATTTTGTTTTAGTTACTGTATGGACCTGCTGAGATTGTCCAGTATTTTCTGTTTTTGTTACTGTATGGACCTGCTGAGATTGTCCAGTATTTTCTGTTTTTGTTACGGTATGGACCTGCTGAGATTGTCCAGTATTTTCTGTTTTTGTTACTGTATGGACCTGCTGAGATTGTCCAGTATTTTCTGTTTTTGGAACTGTATGGACCTGCGGAGATTGTCCAGTATTTTCTGTTTTTGTTACTGTATGGACCTGCTGAGATTGTCCAGTATTTTCTGTTTTTGTTACGGTATGGACCTGCTGAGATTGTCCAGTATTTTCTGTTTTTGTTACTGTATGGACCTGCTGAGATTGTCCAGTATTTTCTGTTTTTGTTACTGTATGGACCTGCTGAGATTGTCCAGCATTTTCTGTTTTTGTTACTGTATGGACCTGCGGAGATTGTCCAGTATTTTCTCTTATTGTTACTGTATGGACTCGCTGAGATTGTCCAGTATTTTCTGTTTTTGTTACGGTATGGACCTGCGGAGACTGTCCAGTGTTTTCTGTTTTTGTTACTGTATGGACCTGCTGAGATTGTCCAGTATTTTCTGTTTTTGTTACTGTATGGACCTGCTGAGATTGTCCAGTATTTTCTGTTTTTGTTACTGTATGGACCTGCTGAGATTGTCCAGTATTTTCTGTTTTTGTTACTGTATGGACCTGCTGAGATTGTCCAGCATTTTCTGTTTTTGTTACTGTATGGACCTGCGGAGATTGTCCAGTATTTTCTCTTATTGTTACTGTATGGACTCGCTGAGATTGTCCAGTATTTTCTGTTTTTGTTACGGTATGGACCTGCGGAGACTGTCCAGTATTTTCTGTTTTTGTTACTGAATGGACCTGCTGAGATTCTCCAGTATTTTCTGTTTTTGTTACTGAATAGACCTGCTGAGATTGTCCAGTATTTTCTGTTTTTGTTACTGAATGGACATGCGGATATTGTCCAGTATTTTCTGTTTTTGTTACTGTATCGACCTGCTGAGATTGTCCAGTATTTTCTGTTTTTGTTACTGAATAGACCTGCTGAGATTGTCCAGTATTTTCTGTTTTTGTTACTGAATAGATATGCTGAGATTGTCCAATATTTTCTGTTTTTGTTAGTGAATAGACCTGCTGAGACTGTCCAGTATTTTTTGTTTTTGTTACTGTATGGACCCGCTGAGATTGTCCAGTATTTTCTGTTTTTGTTACTGTATCGACCTGCTGAGATTGTCCAGTATTTTCTGTTTTTGTTACTGTATGGACCTGCTGAGATTGTCCAGTTTTTTCTGTTTTTGTTACTGTATGGACCTGCGGAGATTGTCCAGTATTTTCTGTTTTTGTTACTGTATGGACCTGCGGATATTGTCCAGTATTTTCTGTTTTTGTTACTGAATAGATATGCTGAGATTGTCCAATATTTTCTGTTTTTGTTAGTGAATAGACCTGCTGAGATTGTCCAGTATTTTCTGTTTTTGTTACTGTATGGACCTGCTGAGATTGTCCAGTTTTTTCTGTTTTTGTTACTGTATGGACCTGCGGAGATTGTCCAGTATTTTCTGTTTTTGTTACTGTATGGACCTGCGGATATTGTCCAGTATTTTCTGTTTTTGTTACTGAATAGATATGCTGAGATTGTCCAATATTTTCTGTTTTTGTTAGTGAATAGACCTGCTGAGATTGTCCAGTATTTTCTGTTTTTGTTACTGTATGGACCTGCTGAGATTGTCCAGTATTTTCTGTTTTTGTTACGGTATGGACCTGCGGAGATTGTCCAGTATTTTCTGTTTTTGTTACTGTATGGGCCTGCTGAGATTGTCCAGTATTTTCTGTTTTTGTTACTGTATGGACCTGCTGAGATTGTCCAGTATTTTCTGTTGTTACGGTATGGACCTGCTGAGATTGTCCAGTATTTTCTGTTTTTGTTACTGAATGGACATGCGGATATTGTCCAGTATTTTCTGTTTTTGTTACTGTATCGACCTGCTGAGATTGTCCAGTATTTTCTCTTTTTGTTACGGTATGGACCTGCGGAGACTGTCCAGTATTTTCTGTTTTTGTTACTGAATGGACATGCGGATATTGTCCAGTATTTTCTGTTTTTGTTACTGTATCGACCTGCTGAGATTGTCCAGTATTTTCTGTTTTTGTTACAGAATAGACCTGCTGAGATTGTCCAGTATTTTCTGTTTTTGTTACTGAATAGATGTGCTGAGATTGTCCAATATTTTCTGTTTTTGTTACTGAATAGACCTGCTGAGATTGTCCAGTATTTTCTGTTTTTGTTACTGTATGGACCTGCTGAGATTGTCCAGTATTTTCTGTTTTTGTTACTGTATGGACCTGCTGAGATTGTCCAGTATTTTTTGTTTTTGTTACTGTATGGACCTGCTGAGTTTGTCCAGTATTTTCTGTTTTTGTTACTGAATAGATATGCTGAGATTGTCCAATATTTTCTGTTTTTGTTACTGTATGGACCTGCTGAGATTGTCCAGTATTTTCTGTTTTTGTTACGGTATGGACCTGCGGAGATTGTCCAGTATTCAATGTTTTGGTTACTGTATGGGCCTGCTGAGATTATCCAGTATTTTCTGTTTTTGGAACTGTATGGACCTGCTGAGTTTGTCCAGTATTTTCTGTTTTTGTTACTGAATGGACCTGCTGAGATTGTCCAGTATTTTCTGTTTTTGTTACTGTATGGACCTGCTGAGATTGTCCAGTATTTTCTGTTTTTGTTACTGTATGGACCTGCTGAGATTGTCCAGTATTTTCTGTTTTTGTTACTGTATGGACCTGCTGAGATTGTCCAGTATGTTCTGTTTTTGTTACTGTATGGACCTGCTGAGATTGTCCAGTATTTTCAGTTTTTGGAACTGTATGGACCTGCTGAGATTGTCCAGTTTTTTCTGTTTTTGTTACTGTATGGACCTGCGGAGATTGTCCAGTATTTTCTGTTTTTGTTACTGAATGGACCTGCTGAGATTGTCCAGTATTTTCTGTTTTTGTTACGGTATGGACCTGCGGAGATTGTCCAGTATTTTCTGTTTTTGTTACTGTATGGACCTGCTGAGATTGTCCAATATTTTCTGTTTTTGTTACTGTATGGACCTGCTGAGATTGTCCAGTATTTTCTGTTTTTGTTACGGTATGGACCTGCGGAGATTGTCCAGTATTTTCTGTTTTTGTTACTGTATGGACCTGCTGAGATTGTCCAATATTTTCTGTTTTTGTTACTGTATGGACCTGCTGAGATTGTCCAGTATTTTCTGTTTTTGTTACGGTATGGACCTGCGGAGATTGTCCAGTATTTTCTGTTTTTGTTACTGTATGGGCCTGCTGAGATTGTCCAGTATTTTCTGTTTTTGGAACTGTATGGACCTGCTGAGTTTGTCCAGTATTTTCTGTTTTTGTTACTGAATGGACCTGCTGAGATTGTCCAGTATTTTCTGTTTTTGTTACTGTATGGACCTGTTGAGATTGTCCAGTATTTTCTGTTTTTGTTACTGTATGGACCTGCTGAGATTGTCCAGTATTTTCTGTTTTTGTTACTGTATGGGCCTGCTGAGATTGTCCAGTATTTTCTGTTATTGTTACTGTATGGACCTGCTGAGATTGTCCAGTATTTTTTCACTGTATGGACCGGCTGAGATTGTCCAGTATTTCCTGTTTTTGTGAATGAATGGACCTGCTGAGATTGTCCAGTATTTTCAGTTTTTGGAACTGTATGGACCTGCTGAGATTGTCCAGTATTTTCTGTTTTTGTTCCTGTATGGGCCTGCTGAGATTGTCCAGTATTTTCTGTTTTTGTTACTGTATGGACCTGCTGAGATTGTCCAGTATTTTTTCACTGAATGGACCTGCTGAGATTGTCCAGTATTTTCTGTTTTTGGAACTGTATGGACCTGCTGAGTTTGTCCAGTATTTTCTGTTTTTGTTACTGTATGGACCTGCTGAGATTGTCCAGTATTTTCTGTTTTTGGAACTGTATGGACCTGCTGAGATTGTCCAGTGTTTTCTGTTTTTGTTACTGTATGGACCTGCTGAGATTGTCCAGAATTTTCTGTTTTTGTTACTGAATGGACCCGCTGAGATTGTCCAGTATTTTCTGTTTTTGTTACTGTATCGACCTGCTGAGATTGTCCAGTATTTTCTGTTTTTGTTACTGTATCGACCTGCTGAGATTGTCCAGTATTTTCTGTTTTTGTTACTGAATGGACCCGCTGAGATTGTCCAGTATTTTCTGTTTTTGTTACTGTATGGACCCGCTGAGATTGTCCAGTATTTTCTGTTTTTGTTACTGCATCGACCTGCTGAGATTGTCCTGTATTTTCTGTTTTTGTTACCGAATGGGCCCGCTGAGATTGTCCAGTATTTTCTGTTTTTGTTCCTGAATGGACCCGCTGAGATTGTCCAGTATTTTCTGTTTTTGTTACTGTATCGACCTGCTGAGATTGTCCAGTATTTTCTGTTTTTGTTACTGTATGGACCTGCTGAGATTGTCCAGTATCTTCTCACTGTATGGACCCGCTGATTGTCCAGTATTTTCTGTTTTTGTTACTGAATGGACCCGCTGAGATTGTCCAGTATTTTCCGTTTTTGTTACTGTATGATCCTGCTGAGATTGTCCAGTATCTTCTCACTGTATGGACCTGCTGAGATTGTCCAGTATTTTCTGTTTTTGTTACGGTATGGACCTGCGGAGATTGTCCAGTATTTAATGTTTTTGTTACTGTATGGGCCTGATGAGATTGTCCAGTATTTTCTGTTTTTGGAACTGTATGGACCTGCTGAGTTTGTCCAGTATTTTCTGTTTTTGTTACTGAATGGACCTGCTGAGATTGTCCAGTATTTTCTGTTTTTGTTACTGTATGGACCTGCTGAGATTGTCCAGTATTTTCTGTTTTTGTTACTGTATGGACCTGCTGAGATTGTCCAGTATTTTCTGTTTTTGTTACTGTATGGGCCTGCTGAGATTGTCCAGTATTTTCTGTTTTTGTTGCTGTATGGACCTGCTGAGATTGTCCAGTATTTTCAGTTTTTGGAACTGTATGGACCTGCTGAGATTGTCCAGTTTTTTCTGTTTTTGTTACTGTATGGACCTGCGGAGATTGTCCAGTATTTTCTGTTTTTGTTCCTGAATAGATATGCTGAGATTGTCCAGTATTTTCTGTTATTGTTACTGTATGGACCTGCTGAGATTGTCCAGTATTTTTTCACTGTATGGACCGGCTGAGATTGTCCAGTATTTCCTGTTTTTGTTACTGAATGGACCTGCTGAGATTGTCCAGTATTTTCAGTTTTTGGAACTGTATGGACCTGCTGAGATTGTCCAGTATTTTCTGTTTTTGTTCCTGTATGGACCTGCTGAGATTGTCCAGTATTTTTTCACTGAATGGACCTGCTGAGATTGTCCAGTATTTTCTGTTTTTGGAACTGTATGGACCTGCTGAGTTTGTCCAGTATTTTCTGTTTTTGTTACTGTATGGACCTGCTGAGATTGTCCAGTATTTTCTGTTTTTGGAACTGTATGGACCTGCTGAGATTGTCCAGTGTTTTCTGTTTTTGTTACTGTATGGACCTGCTGAGATTGTCCAGAATTTTCTGTTTTTGTTACTGAATGGACCCGCTGAGATTGTCCAGTATTTTCTGTTTTTGTTAGTGAATAGACCTGCTGAGACTGTCCAGTATTTTTTGTTTTTGTTACTGTATGGACCCGCTGAGATTGTCCAGTATTTTCTGTTTTTGTTACTGTATCGACCTGCTGAGATTGTCCAGTATTTTCTGTTTTTGTTACTGTATGGACCTGCTGAGATTGTCCAGTTTTTTCTGTTTTTGTTACTGTATGGACCTGCGGAGATTGTCCAGTATTTTCTGTTTTTGTTACTGTATGGACCTGCGGATATTGTCCAGTATTTTCTGTTTTTGTTACTGAATAGATATGCTGAGATTGTCCAATATTTTCTGTTTTTGTTAGTGAATAGACCTGCTGAGATTGTCCAGTATTTTCTGTTTTTGTTACTGTATGGACCTGCTGAGATTGTCCAGTATTTTCTGTTTTTGTTACGGTATGGACCTGCGGAGATTGTCCAGTATTTTCTGTTTTTGTTACTGTATGGGCCTGCTGAGATTGTCCAGTATTTTCTGTTTTTGTTACTGTATGGACCTGCTGAGATTGTCCAGTATTTTCTGTTGTTACGGTATGGACCTGCTGAGATTGTCCAGTATTTTCTGTTTTTGTTACTGAATAGACCTGCGGAGATTGTCCAGTATTTTCTGTTTTTGTTACTGTATCGACCTGCTGAGATTGTCCAGTATTTTCTCTTTTTGTTACGGTATGGACCTGCGGAGACTGTCCAGTATTTTCTGTTTTTGTTACTGAATGGACATGCGGATATTGTCCAGTATTTTCTGTTTTTGTTACTGTATCGACCTGCTGAGATTGTCCAGTATTTTCTGTTTTTGTTACAGAATAGACCCGCTGAGATTGTCCAGTATTTTCTGTTTTTGTTACTGTATGGACCTGCTGAGATTGTCCAGTATTTTCTGTTTTTGTTACTGTATGGACCTGCTGAGATTGTCCAGTATTTTCTGTTTTTGTTACTGTATGGACCCGCTGAGATTGTCCAGTATTTTCTGTTTTTGTTACTGTATGGACCATCTGAGATGGTCCAGTATCTTCTCACTGTATGGACCCGCTGATTGTCCAGTATTTTCTGTTTTTGTTACTGAATGGACCCGCTGAGATTGTCCAGTATTTTCCGTTTTTGTTACTGTATGATCCTGTTGAGATTGTCCAGTATCTTCTCACTGTATGGACCCGCTGATTGTCCAGTATTTTCTGTTTTTGTTACTGGATGGACCTGCTGAGATTGTCCAGTATTTTCTCACTGTATGGACCTGCTGAGATTGTCCAGTATTTTCTGTTTTTGTTACTGTATGGACCCGCTGAGATTGTCCAGTATCTTCTCACTGTATGGACCCGCTGATTGTCCAGTATTTTCTGTTTTTGTTACTGGATGAACCTGCTGAGATTGTCCAGTATTTTCTCACTGTATGGACCTGCTGAGATAGTCCAGTATTTTCTCACTGTATGGACCTGCTGAGATTGTCCAGTATTTTCTGTTTTTGTTACTGTATGGACCTGCTGAGATTGTCCAGTATTTTCTGTTTTTGTTACTGAATGGACCTGCTGAGAATGTCCAGAATTTTCTGTTTTTGTTACTGAATGGACCTGCTGAGATTGTCCAGTATTTTCTCACTGTATGGACCTGCTGAGATTGTCCAGTATTTTCTGTTTTTGTTACTGGATGGACCTGCTGAGATTGTCCAGTATTTTCTGTTTTTGGAACTGTATGGACCTGCTGAGATTGTCCAGTATTTTCTGTATTTGTTACTGTATGGACCTGCTGTGATTGTCCAGAATTTTCTGTTTTTGTTACTGTATGGGCCTGCTGAGATTGTCCAGTATTTTCTGTTTTTGGAACTGTATGGACCTGCTGAGATTGTCCAGAATTTTTTGTTTTTGTTACTGTATGGACCTGCTGAGATTGTCCAGTATTTTCTGTTTTTGTTACTGAATGGACCTGCTGAGAGTGTCCAGTGTTTTCTGTTTTTGTTACTGAATGGACCTGCTGAGATTGTCCAGTATTTTCTCTTTTTGTTACTGTATCGACCTGCTGAGATTGTCCAGTATTTTCTGTTTTTGTTACTGTATGGACCTGCTGGGATTGTCCAGTATTTTCTGTTTTTGGAACTGTATGGACCTGAGATTGTCCAGTATTTTCTGTTTTTGTTACTGTATCGACCTGCTGAGATTGTCCAGTATTTTCTGTTTTTGTTACTGTATCGACCTGCTGAGATTGTCCAGTATTTTCTGTTTTTGTTACTGTATCGACCTGCTGAGATTGTCCAGTATTTTCTGTTTTTCTGTGTGGACCTGCGGTGATTGTCCAGTATTTTCTGTTTTTGTTACGGTATGGGTCTGCTGAGATTGTCCAGTATTTTCTGTTTTTGGAACTGTATGCACCTGCTGAGATTGTCCAGTATTTTCTGTTTTTGGAACTGTATGGACCTGCTGAGAGTGTCCAGTGTTTTCTGTTTTTGTGACTGAATGGACCTGCTGAGATTGTCCAGTATTTTCTCTTTTTGTTACTGTATCGACCTGCTGAGATTGTCCAGTATTTTCTGTTTTTATTACAGAATAGACCTGCTGAGGTTGTCCAGTATTTTCTGTTTTTGTTACTGAATAGATGTGCTGAGATTGTCCAATATTTTCTGTTTTTGTTACTGAATAGACCTGCTGAGATTGTCCAGTATTTTCTGTTTTTGTGACTGTATGGACCTGCTGAGATTGTCCAGTATTTTCTGTTTTTGTTACTGTATGGACCTGCTGAGATTGTCCAGTATTTTTTGTTTTTGTTACTGTATGGACCTGCTGAGTTTGTCCAGTATTTTCTGTTTTTGTTACTGAATAGATATGCTGAGATTGTCCAATATTTTCTGTTTTTGTTACTGTATGGACCTGCTGAGATTGTCCAGTATTTTCTGTTTTTGTTACGGTATGGACCTGCGGAGATTGTCCAGTATTCAATGTTTTGGTTACTGTATGGGCCTGCTGAGATTATCCAGTATTTTCTGTTTTTGGAACTGTATGGACCTGCTGAGTTTGTCCAGTATTTTCTGTTTTTGTTACTGAATGGACCTGCTGAGATTGTCCAGTATTTTCTGTTTTTGTTACTGTATGGACCTGCTGAGATTGTCCAGTATTTTCTGTTTTTGTTACTGTATGGACCTGCTGAGATTGTCCAGTATTTTCTGTTTTTGTTACTGTA
The DNA here is from genome assembly GCF_047496885.1 of Scyliorhinus torazame. Taxonomy (NCBI): domain Eukaryota; kingdom Metazoa; phylum Chordata; class Chondrichthyes; order Carcharhiniformes; family Scyliorhinidae; genus Scyliorhinus; species Scyliorhinus torazame. Next base: position 333,384,926 of record NC_092710.1, read on the forward strand.
TGGACCTGCTGAGATTGTCCAGTATGTTCTGTTTTTGTTACTGTATGGACCTGCTGAGATTGTCCAGTATTTTCAGTTTTTGGAACTGTATGGACCTGCTGAGATTGTCCAGTTTTTTCTGTTTTTGTTACTGTATGGACCTGCGGAGATTGTCCAGTATTTTCTGTTTTTGTTACTGAATGGACCTGCTGAGATTGTCCAGTATTTTCTGTTTTTGTTACGGTATGGACCTGCGGAGATTGTCCAGTATTTTCTGTTTTTGTTACTGTATGGACCTGCTGAGATTGTCCAATATTTTCTGTTTTTGTTACTGTATGGACCTGCTGAGATTGTCCAGTATTTTCTGTTTTTGTTACGGTATGGACCTGCGGAGATTGTCCAGTATTTTCTGTTTTTGTTACTGTATGGACCTGCTGAGATTGTCCAATATTTTCTGTTTTTGTTACTGTATGGACCTGCTGAGATTGTCCAGTATTTTCTGTTTTTGTTACGGTATGGACCTGCGGAGATTGTCCAGTATTTTCTGTTTTTGTTACTGTATGGGCCTGCTGAGATTGTCCAGTATTTTCTGTTTTTGGAACTGTATGGACCTGCTGAGTTTGTCCAGTATTTTCTGTTTTTGTTACTGAATGGACCTGCTGAGATTGTCCAGTATTTTCTGTTTTTGTTACTGTATGGACCTGTTGAGATTGTCCAGTATTTTCTGTTTTTGTTACTGTATGGACCTGCTGAGATTGTCCAGTATTTTCTGTTTTTGTTACTGTATGGGCCTGCTGAGATTGTCCAGTATTTTCTGTTATTGTTACTGTATGGACCTGCTGAGATTGTCCAGTATTTTTTCACTGTATGGACCGGCTGAGATTGTCCAGTATTTCCTGTTTTTGTGAATGAATGGACCTGCTGAGATTGTCCAGTATTTTCAGTTTTTGGAACTGTATGGACCTGCTGAGATTGTCCAGTATTTTCTGTTTTTGTTCCTGTATGGGCCTGCTGAGATTGTCCAGTATTTTCTGTTTTTGTTACTGTATGGACCTGCTGAGATTGTCCAGTATTTTTTCACTGAATGGACCTGCTGAGATTGTCCAGTATTTTCTGTTTTTGGAACTGTATGGACCTGCTGAGTTTGTCCAGTATTTTCTGTTTTTGTTACTGTATGGACCTGCTGAGATTGTCCAGTATTTTCTGTTTTTGGAACTGTATGGACCTGCTGAGATTGTCCAGTGTTTTCTGTTTTTGTTACTGTATGGACCTGCTGAGATTGTCCAGAATTTTCTGTTTTTGTTACTGAATGGACCCGCTGAGATTGTCCAGTATTTTCTGTTTTTGTTACTGTATCGACCTGCTGAGATTGTCCAGTATTTTCTGTTTTTGTTACTGTATCGACCTGCTGAGATTGTCCAGTATTTTCTGTTTTTGTTACTGAATGGACCCGCTGAGATTGTCCAGTATTTTCTGTTTTTGTTACTGTATGGACCCGCTGAGATTGTCCAGTATTTTCTGTTTTTGTTACTGCATCGACCTGCTGAGATTGTCCTGTATTTTCTGTTTTTGTTACCGAATGGGCCCGCTGAGATTGTCCAGTATTTTCTGTTTTTGTTCCTGAATGGACCCGCTGAGATTGTCCAGTATTTTCTGTTTTTGTTACTGTATCGACCTGCTGAGATTGTCCAGTATTTTCTGTTTTTGTTACTGTATGGACCTGCTGAGATTGTCCAGTATCTTCTCACTGTATGGACCCGCTGATTGTCCAGTATTTTCTGTTTTTGTTACTGAATGGACCCGCTGAGATTGTCCAGTATTTTCCGTTTTTGTTACTGTATGATCCTGCTGAGATTGTCCAGTATCTTCTCACTGTATGGACCTGCTGAGATTGTCCAGTATTTTCTGTTTTTGTTACGGTATGGACCTGCGGAGATTGTCCAGTATTTAATGTTTTTGTTACTGTATGGGCCTGATGAGATTGTCCAGTATTTTCTGTTTTTGGAACTGTATGGACCTGCTGAGTTTGTCCAGTATTTTCTGTTTTTGTTACTGAATGGACCTGCTGAGATTGTCCAGTATTTTCTGTTTTTGTTACTGTATGGACCTGCTGAGATTGTCCAGTATTTTCTGTTTTTGTTACTGTATGGACCTGCTGAGATTGTCCAGTATTTTCTGTTTTTGTTACTGTATGGGCCTGCTGAGATTGTCCAGTATTTTCTGTTTTTGTTGCTGTATGGACCTGCTGAGATTGTCCAGTATTTTCAGTTTTTGGAACTGTATGGACCTGCTGAGATTGTCCAGTTTTTTCTGTTTTTGTTACTGTATGGACCTGCGGAGATTGTCCAGTATTTTCTGTTTTTGTTCCTGAATAGATATGCTGAGATTGTCCAGTATTTTCTGTTATTGTTACTGTATGGACCTGCTGAGATTGTCCAGTATTTTTTCACTGTATGGACCGGCTGAGATTGTCCAGTATTTCCTGTTTTTGTTACTGAATGGACCTGCTGAGATTGTCCAGTATTTTCAGTTTTTGGAACTGTATGGACCTGCTGAGATTGTCCAGTATTTTCTGTTTTTGTTCCTGTATGGACCTGCTGAGATTGTCCAGTATTTTTTCACTGAATGGACCTGCTGAGATTGTCCAGTATTTTCTGTTTTTGGAACTGTATGGACCTGCTGAGTTTGTCCAGTATTTTCTGTTTTTGTTACTGTATGGACCTGCTGAGATTGTCCAGTATTTTCTGTTTTTGGAACTGTATGGACCTGCTGAGATTGTCCAGTGTTTTCTGTTTTTGTTACTGTATGGACCTGCTGAGATTGTCCAGAATTTTCTGTTTTTGTTACTGAATGGACCCGCTGAGATTGTCCAGTATTTTCTGTTTTTGTTAGTGAATAGACCTGCTGAGACTGTCCAGTATTTTTTGTTTTTGTTACTGTATGGACCCGCTGAGATTGTCCAGTATTTTCTGTTTTTGTTACTGTATGGACCTGCTGAGATTGTCCAGTATTTTCTGTTTTTGTTACTGTATGGACCTGCTGAGATTGTCCAGTTTTTTCTGTTTTTGTTACTGTATGGACCTGCGGAGATTGTCCAGTATTTTCTGTTTTTGTTACTGTATGGACCTGCGGATATTGTCCAGTATTTTCTGTTTTTGTTACTGAATAGATATGCTGAGATTGTCCAATATTTTCTGTTTTTGTTAGTGAATAGACCTGCTGAGATTGTCCAGTATTTTCTGTTTTTGTTACTGTATGGACCTGCTGAGATTGTCCAGTATTTTCTGTTTTTGTTACGGTATGGACCTGCGGAGATTGTCCAGTATTTTCTGTTTTTGTTACTGTATGGGCCTGCTGAGATTGTCCAGTATTTTCTGTTTTTGTTACTGTATGGACCTGCTGAGATTGTCCAGTATTTTCTGTTGTTACGGTATGGACCTGCTGAGATTGTCCAGTATTTTCTGTTTTTGTTACTGAATAGACCTGCGGAGATTGTCCAGTATTTTCTGTTTTTGTTACTGTATCGACCTGCTGAGATTGTCCAGTATTTTCTCTTTTTGTTACGGTATGGACCTGCGGAGACTGTCCAGTATTTTCTGTTTTTGTTACTGAATGGACATGCGGATATTGTCCAGTATTTTCTGTTTTTGTTACTGTATCGACCTGCTGAGATTGTCCAGTATTTTCTGTTTTTGTTACAGAATAGACCCGCTGAGATTGTCCAGTATTTTCTGTTTTTGTTACTGTATGGACCTGCTGAGATTGTCCAGTATTTTCTGTTTTTGTTACTGTATGGACCTGCTGAGATTGTCCAGTATTTTCTGTTTTTGTTACTGTATGGACCCGCTGAGATTGTCCAGTATTTTCTGTTTTTGTTACTGTATGGACCATCTGAGATGGTCCAGTATCTTCTCACTGTATGGACCCGCTGATTGTCCAGTATTTTCTGTTTTTGTTACTGAATGGACCCGCTGAGATTGTCCAGTATTTTCCGTTTTTGTTACTGTATGATCCTGTTGAGATTGTCCAGTATCTTCTCACTGTATGGACCCGCTGATTGTCCAGTATTTTCTGTTTTTGTTACTGGATGGACCTGCTGAGATTGTCCAGTATTTTCTCACTGTATGGACCTGCTGAGATTGTCCAGTATTTTCTGTTTTTGTTACTGTATGGACCCGCTGAGATTGTCCAGTATCTTCTCACTGTATGGACCCGCTGATTGTCCAGTATTTTCTGTTTTTGTTACTGGATGAACCTGCTGAGATTGTCCAGTATTTTCTCACTGTATGGACCTGCTGAGATAGTCCAGTATTTTCTCACTGTATGGACCTGCTGAGATTGTCCAGTATTTTCTGTTTTTGTTACTGTATGGACCTGCTGAGATTGTCCAGTATTTTCTGTTTTTGTTACTGAATGGACCTGCTGAGAATGTCCAGAATTTTCTGTTTTTGTTACTGAATGGACCTGCTGAGATTGTCCAGTATTTTCTCACTGTATGGACCTGCTGAGATTGTCCAGTATTTTCTGTTTTTGTTACTGGATGGACCTGCTGAGATTGTCCAGTATTTTCTGTTTTTGGAACTGTATGGACCTGCTGAGATTGTCCAGTATTTTCTGTATTTGTTACTGTATGGACCTGCTGTGATTGTCCAGAATTTTCTGTTTTTGTTACTGTATGGGCCTGCTGAGATTGTCCAGTATTTTCTGTTTTTGGAACTGTATGGACCTGCTGAGATTGTCCAGAATTTTTTGTTTTTGTTACTGTATGGACCTGCTGAGATTGTCCAGTATTTTCTGTTTTTGTTACTGAATGGACCTGCTGAGAGTGTCCAGTGTTTTCTGTTTTTGTTACTGAATGGACCTGCTGAGATTGTCCAGTATTTTCTCTTTTTGTTACTGTATCGACCTGCTGAGATTGTCCAGTATTTTCTGTTTTTGTTACTGTATGGACCTGCTGGGATTGTCCAGTATTTTCTGTTTTTGGAACTGTATGGATCTGAGATTGTCCAGTATTTTCTGTTTTTGTTACTGTATCGACCTGCTGAGATTGTCCAGTATTTTCTGTTTTTGTTACTGTATCGACCTGCTGAGATTGTCCAGTATTTTCTGTTTTTGTTACTGTATCGACCTGCTGAGATTGTCCAGTATTTTCTGTTTTTCTGTGTGGACCTGCGGTGATTGTCCAGTATTTTCTGTTTTTGTTACGGTATGGGTCTGCTGAGATTGTCCAGTATTTTCTGTTTTTGGAACTGTATGCACCTGCTGAGATTGTCCAGTATTTTCTGTTTTTGGAACTGTATGGACCTGCTGAGAGTGTCCAGTGTTTTCTGTTTTTGTGACTGAATGGACCTGCTGAGATTGTCCAGTATTTTCTCTTTTTGTTACTGTATCGACCTGCTGAGATTGTCCAGTATTTTCTGTTTTTGTTACTGTACGGACCTGCTGAGATTGTCCAGTATTTTCTGTTTTTGTTACTGTATGGACCTGCTGAGATTGTCCAGTATTTTCTGTTTTTGGAACTGTATGGACCTGAGATTATCCAGTATTTTCTGTTTTTGTTACTGTATCGACCTGCTGAGATTGTCCAGTATTTTCTGTTTTTGTTACTGTATCGACCTGCGGAGATTGTCCAGTATTTTCTGTTTTTGTTACTGTATGGACCTGCTGAGATTGTCCAGTATTTTCTCACTGTATGGACCTGCTGAGATTGTCCGGTATTTTCTGTTTTTGTTACTGTATCGACCTGCTGAGATTGTCCAGTATTTTCTGTTATTGTTACTGAATGGACCTGCGGAGATTGTCCAGTATTATCTGTTTTTGTTACTGTATGGACCTGCTGAGATTGTCCAGCATTTTCTGTTTTTGTTACTGTATCGACCTGCTGAGATTGTCCAGTATTTTCTGTTTTTGTTACTGAATGGACCCGCTGAGATTGTCCGGTATTTTCTGTTTTTGTTACTGTATGGACCTGCTGAGATTGTCCAGTATTTTCTGTTCTTGTTACTGAATGGACCTGCGGAGATTGTCCAGTATTTTCTGTTTTTGTTACTGTATGGACCCGCTGAGATTGTCCAGTATTTTCTGTTTTTGTTACTGTATGGACCTGCTGAGATTGTCCAGTATTTTCTGTTTTTCTCACTGTATGGACCTGCTGAGATTGTCCGGTATTTTCTGTTTCTGTTACTGAATGGACCCGCTGAAATTGTCCGGTATTTTCTGTTTTTGTTACTGTATGGACCTGCTGAGATTGTCCAGTATTTTCTGTTTTTGTTACTGTATCGACCTGCTGAGATTCTCCAGTATTTTCTGTTCTTGTTACTGAATGGACCTGCGGAGATTGTCCAGTATTTTCTGTTTTTGTTACTGTATGGACCCGCTGAGATTGTCCAGTATTTTCTGTTTTTGTTACAGTATGGACCTGCTGAGATTGTCCAGTATTTTCTCACTGTATGGACCTGCTGAGATTGTCCAGTATTTTCTGTTTTTGTTACTGTACCGACCTGCTGAGATTGTTGCAGTGTTTTCTGTTTTAGTTACTGTATGGACCTGCTGAGATTGTCCAGTATTTTCTCACTGTACGGACCTGCTGAAATTGTCCAGTATTTTCTGTTTTTGTTACTGTATGGACCTGCTGAGATTGTCCAGTATTTTCTGTTTTTGTTACTGTATCGACCTGCTGAGATTGTCGCAGTATTTTCTGTTTTAGTTACTGTATGGACCTGCTGAGATTGTCCAGTATTTTCTCACTGTACGGACCTGCTGAAATTGTCCAGTATTTTCTGTTTTTGTTACTGTATGGACCTGCTGAGAATATCCAGTATTTTCTGTTTTTGTTACTGTATCGACCTGCTGAGATTGTCGCAGTATTTTCTGTTTTAGTTACTGTATGGACCATCTGAGATTGTCTAGTATTTTCTCACTCTGCTGAGATTGTCCAGTATTTTCTGTTTTTGTTACTGTATCGACTCGCTGAGATTGTCCAGTATTTTCTGTTTTTGTTACTGTATGGACCTGCTGAGATTGTCCAGTATTTTCTGTTTTTGTTACTGTACCGACCTGCTGAGATTGTCCAGTATTTTCTCACTGTACGGACCTGCTGAAATTGTCCATTTTTTTCTGTTTTTTTGTTACTGTATCGACCTGCTGAGATTGTCGCAGTATTTTCTGTTTTAGTTACTGTATGGACCTGCTGAGATTGTCCAGTATTTTCCCACTGTATGGACCTGCGGAGATTGTCCAGTATTTTCTGTTTTTGTTACTGTATGGACCTGCTGAGATTGTCCAGTATTTTCTCACTGTATGGACCTGCTGAGATTGTCCAGTATTTTCTGTTTTTGGAACTGTATGGACCTGCTGAGATTGTCCAGTGTTTTCTGTTTTTGTTAATGTATGGACCCGCTGAGATTGTCCAGTATTTTCTGTTACTGTATCGACCTGCTGAGATTGTCCAATATTTTCTCTTTTTGTTACTGTATGGATCTGCTGAGATTGTCCAGTATTTTCTGTTTTTGTTACTGTATCGACCCGCTGAGATTGTCCAGTATTTTCTGTTTTTGTTACTGTATGGACCTGAGATTGTCTAGTATTTTCTGTTTTTGGAACTGTATGGACCTGAGATTGTCCAGTATTTTCTGTTTTTGTTACTGTATGGACCTGCTGAGATTGTCCAGTATTTTCTGTTTTTGTTACTGTATCGACCTGCTGAGATTGTCCAGTATTTTCTGTTTTTGTTAATGTATGGACCTGAGATTGTCCAGTATTTTCTCACTGTATGGACCTGCTGAGATTGTCCAGTAATTTCTGTTTTTGTTACTGTATGGACCTGCTGACATTGTGCAGTATTTTCTGTTTTTGTTACTGTATCGACCTGCTGAGATTGTCCAGTATTTTCTCTTATTGTTACTGTATGGACCTGCTGAGATTGTCCAGTATTTTCTGTTTTTGTTACTGAATGGACCCGCTGAGATTGTCCAGTATTTTCTGTTTTTGTTACTGTATGGACCTGCTGAGATTGTCCAGTATTTTCTGTTTTTGTTACTGTACCGACCTGCTGAGATTGTCCAGTATTTTCTCACTGTACGGACCTGCTGAAATTGTCCAGTATTTTCTGTTTTTTTGTTACTGTATCGACCTGCTGAGATTGTCGCAGTAAATTTTCTGTTTTAGTTACTGTATGGACCTGCTGAGATTATCCAGTATTTTCCCACTGTATGGACCTGCGGAGATTGTCCAGTATTTTCTGTTTTTGTTACTGTATGGACCTGCTGAGATTGTCCAGTATTTTCTTACTGTATGGACCTGCTGAGATTGTCCAGTATTTTCTGTTTTTGGAACTGTATGGACCTGCTGAGATTGTCCAGTGTTTTCTGTTTTTGTTAATGTATGGATCCGCTGAGATTGTCCAGTATTTTCTGTTACTGTATCGACCTGCTGAGATTGTCCAATATTTTCTCTTTTTGTTACTGTATGGATCTGCTGAGATTGTCCAGTATTTTCTGTTTTTGTTACTGTATCGACCCGCTGAGATTGTCCAGTATTTTCTGTTTTTGTTACTGTATGGACCTGAGATTGTATTGTATTTTCTGTTTTTGGAACTGTATGGACCTGAGATTGTCCAGTATTTTCTGTTTTTGTTACTGTATGGACCTGCTGAGATTGTCCAGTATTTTCTGTTTTTGTTACTGTATCGACCTGCTGAGATTGTCCAGTAATTTCTGTTTTTGTTACTGTATGGACCTGCTGACATTGTGCAGTATTTTCTGTTTTTGTTACTGTATCGACCTGCTGAGATTGTCCAGTATTTTCTCTTATTGTTACTGTATGGACCTGCTGAGATTGTCCAGTATTTTCTGTTTTTGTTACTGAATGGACCCGCTGAGATTGTCCGGTATTTTCTGTTTTTGTTACTGTATGGACCTGCTGAGATTGTCCAGTATTTTCTGTTCTTGTTACTGAATGGACCTGCGGAGATTGTCCAGTATTTTCTGTTTTTGTTACTGTATGGACCCGCTGAGATTGTCCAGTATTTTCTGTTTTTGTTACTGTATGGACCTGCTGAGATTGTCCAGTATTTTCTGTTTTTCTCACTGTATGGACCTGCTGAGATTGTCCGGTATTTTCTGTTTCTGCTACTGAATGGACCCGCTGAAATTGTCCGGTATTTTCTGTTTTTGTTACTGTATGGACCTGCTGAGATTGTCCAGTATTTTCTGTTTTTGTTACTGAATGGACCTGCGGAGATTGTCCAGTATTTTCTGTTTTTGTTACTGTATGGACCCGCTGAGATTGTCCAGTATTTTCTGTTTTTGTTACAGTATGGACCTGCTGAGATTGTCCAGTATTTTCGCACTGTATGGACCTGCTGAGATTGTCCAGTATTTTCTGTTTTTGTTACTGTATCGACCTGCTGAGATGGTCCAGTATTTTCTGTTTTAGTTACTGTATGGACCTGCTGAGATTGTCTAGTATTTTCTCACTGTATGGACCTGCTGAGATTGTCCAGTATTTCCTGTTTTTGTTACTGTATCGACCCGCTGAGATTGTCCAGTATTTTCTGCTTTTGTTACTGTATGGACCCGCTGAGATTGTCCAGTATTTTCTGTTTTTGTTACTGTACCGACCTGCTGAGATTGTTGCAGTGTTTTCTGTTTTAGTTACTGTATGGACCTGCTGAGATTGTCCAGTATTTTCTCACTGTACGGACCTGCTGAAATTGTCCAGTATTTTCTGTTTTTGTTACTGTATGGACCTGCTGAGATTGTCCAGTATTTTCTGTTTTTGTTACTGTATCGACCTGCAGAGATTGTCGCAGTATTTTCTGTTTTAGTTACTGTATGGACCTGCTGAGATTGTCCAGTATTTTCTCACTGTACGGACCTGCTGAAATTGTCCAGTATTTTCTGTTTTTGTTACTGTATGGACCTGCTGAGATTGTCCAGTATTTTCTGTTTTTGTTACTGTATCGACCTGCTGAGATTGTCGCAGTATTTTCTGTTTTAGTTACTGTATGGACCATCTGAGATTGTCTAGTATTATCTCACTGTATGGACCTGCTGAGATTGTCCAGTATTTTCTGTTTTTGTTACTGTATCGACTCGCTGAGATTGTCCAGTATTTTCTGTTTTTGTTACTGTATGGACCTGCTGAGATTGTCCAGTATTTTCTGTTTTTGTTACTGTACCGACCTGCTGAGATTGTCCAGTATTTTCTCACTGTACGGACCTGCTGAAATTGTCCAGTATTTTCTGTTTTTGTTACTGTATGGACCTGCTGAGATTGTCCAGTATTTTCTGTTTTTTTGTTACTGTATCGACCTGCTGAGATTGTCGCAGTATTTTCTGTTTTAGTTACTGTATGGACCTGCTGAGATTGTCCAGTATTTTCTCACTGTATGGACCTGCGGAGATTGTCCAGTATTTTCTGTTTTTGTTACTGTATGGACCTGCTGAGATTGTCCAGTATTTTCTCACTGTATGGACCTGCTGAGATTGTCCAGTATTTTCTGTTTTTGGAACTGTATGGACCTGCTGAGATTGTCCAGTGTTTTCTGTTTTTGTTAATGTATGGACCCGCTGAGATGGTCCAGTATTTTCTGTTACTGTATCGACCTGCTGAGATTGTCCAGTATTTTCTCTTTTTGTTACTGTATGGATCTGCTGAGATTGTCCAGTATTTTCTGTTTTTGTTACTGTATCGACCCGCTGAGATTGTCCAGTATTTTCTGTTTTTGTTACTGTATGGACCTGAGATCGTCTAGTATTTTCTGTTTTTGGAACTGTATGGACCTGAGATTGTCCAGTATTTTCTGTTTTTGTTACTGTATGGACCTGCTGAGATTGTCCAGTATTTTCTGTTTTTGTTACTGTATCGACCTGCTGAGATTGTCCAGTATTTTCTGTTTTTGTTACTGTATGGACCTGAGATTGTCCAGTGTTTTCTCACTGTATGGACCTGCTGAGATTGTCCAGTATTTTCTGTTTTTGTTACGGTATGGACCTGCTGAGATTGTCCAGTATTTTCTGTTTTTGTTACTGTATGGACCTGCTGAGATTGTCCAGAATTTTCTCTTTTTGTTACTGTATGGATCTGCTGAGATTGTCCAGTATTTTCTGTTTTTGTTACTGTATCGACCCGCTGAGATTGTCCAGTATTTTCTGTTTTTGTTACTGTATGGACCTGAGATCGTCTAGTATTTTCTGTTTTTGGAACTGTATGGACCTGAGATTGTCCAGTATTTTCTGTTTTTGTTACTGTATGGACCTGCTGAGATTGTCCAGTATTTTCTGTTTTGGTTACTGTATCGACCTGCTGAGATTGTCCAGTATTTTCTGTTTTTGTTACTGTATGGACCTGAGATTGTCCAGTATTTTCTCACTGTATGGACCTGCTGAGATTGTCCAGTATTTTCTGTTTTTGTTACGGTATGGACCTGCTGAGATTGTCCAGTATTTTCTGTTTTTGTTACTGTATGGACCTGCTGAGATTGTCCAGAATTTTCTGTTTTTGTTACTGTATGGACCTGCTGAGATTGTCCAGTATTTTCTGTTTTTGGAACTGTCTGGACCTGCTGAGATTGTCCAGTATTTTTTGTTTTTGTTACTGTATGGACCTGCTGAGAGTGTCCAGTGTTTTCTGTTTTTGTTACTGAATGGACCTGCTGAGATTGTCCAGTATTTTCTCTTTTTGTTACTGTATCGACCTGCTGAGATTGTCCAGTATTTTCTGTTTTTGTTACTGTATGGACCTGCTGAGATTGTCCAGTATTTTCTGTTTTTGGAACTGTATGGACCTGAGATTGTCCAGTGTTTTCTGTTTTTGTTACTGTATGGACCTGCTGAGAGTGTCCAGTGTTTTCTGTTTTTGTTACTGTATCGACCTGCTGAGAGTGTCCAGTATTTTTTGTTTTTGTTACTGTATCGACCTGCTGAGATGGTCCAGTATTTTCTGTTTTAGTTACTGTATGGACCTGCTGAGATTGTCTAGTATTTTCTCACTGTATGGACCTGCTGAGATTGTCCAGTATTTTCTGTTTTTGTTACTGTATGGACCCGCTGAGATTGTCCAGTATTTTCTGTTTTTGTTACAGTATGGACCTGCTGAGATTGTCCAGTATTTTCGCACTGTATGGACCTGCTGAGATTGTCCAGTATTTTCTGTTTTTGTTACTGTATCGACCTGCTGAGATGGTCCAGTATTTTCTGTTTTAGTTACTGTATGGACCTGCTGAGATTGTCCAGTATTTCCTGTTTTTGTTACTGTATCGACCCGCTGAGATTGTCCAGTATTTTCTGCTTTTGTTACTGTATGGACCCGCTGAGATTGTCCAGTATTTTCTGTTTTTGTTACTGTACCGACCTGCTGAGATTGTTGCAGTGTTTTCTGTTTTAGTTACTGTATGGACCTGCTGAGATTGTCCAGTATTTTCTCACTGTACGGACCTGCTGAAATTGTCCAGTATTTTCTGTTTTTGTTACTGTATGGACCTGCTGAGATTGTCCAGTATTTTCTGTTTTTGTTACTGTATCGACCTGCAGAGATTGTCGCAGTATTTTCTGTTTTAGTTACTGTATGGACCTGCTGAGATTGTCCAGTATTTTCTCACTGTACGGACCTGCTGAAATTGTCCAGTATTTTCTGTTTTTGTTACTGTATGGACCTGCTGAGATTGTCCAGTATTTTCTGTTTTTGTTACTGTATCGACCTGCTGAGATTGTCGCAGTATTTTCTGTTTTAGTTACTGTATGGACCATCTGAGATTGTCTAGTATTATCTCACTGTATGGACCTGCTGAGATTGTCCAGTATTTTCTGTTTTTGTTACTGTATCGACTCGCTGAGATTGTCCAGTATTTTCTGTTTTTGTTACTGTATGGACCTGCTGAGATTGTCCAGTATTTTCTGTTTTTGTTACTGTACCGACCTGCTGAGATTGTCCAGTATTTTCTCACTGTACGGACCTGCTGAAATTGTCCAGTATTTTCTGTTTTTGTTACTGTATGGACCTGCTGAGATTGTCCAGTATTTTCTGTTTTTTTGTTACTGTATCGACCTGCTGAGATTGTCGCAGTATTTTCTGTTTTAGTTACTGTATGGACCTGCTGAGATTGTCCAGTATTTTCTCACTGTATGGACCTGCGGAGATTGTCCAGTATTTTCTGTTTTTGTTACTGTATGGACCTGCTGAGATTGTCCAGTATTTTCTCACTGTATGGACCTGCTGAGATTGTCCAGTATTTTCTGTTTTTGGAACTGTATGGACCTGCTGAGATTGTCCAGTGTTTTCTGTTTTTGTTAATGTATGGACCCGCTGAGATGGTCCAGTATTTTCTGTTACTGTATCGACCTGCTGAGATTGTCCAGTATTTTCTCTTTTTGTTACTGTATGGATCTGCTGAGATTGTCCAGTATTTTCTGTTTTTGTTACTGTATCGACCCGCTGAGATTGTCCAGTATTTTCTGTTTTTGTTACTGTATGGACCTGAGATCGTCTAGTATTTTCTGTTTTTGGAACTGTATGGACCTGAGATTGTCCAGTATTTTCTGTTTTTGTTACTGTATGGACCTGCTGAGATTGTCCAGTATTTTCTGTTTTTGTTACTGTATCGACCTGCTGAGATTGTCCAGTATTTTCTGTTTTTGTTACTGTATGGACCTGAGATTGTCCAGTGTTTTCTCACTGTATGGACCTGCTGAGATTGTCCAGTATTTTCTGTTTTTGTTACGGTATGGACCTGCTGAGATTGTCCAGTATTTTCTGTTTTTGTTACTGTATGGACCTGCTGAGATTGTCCAGAATTTTCTCTTTTTGTTACTGTATGGATCTGCTGAGATTGTCCAGTATTTTCTGTTTTTGTTACTGTATCGACCCGCTGAGATTGTCCAGTATTTTCTGTTTTTGTTACTGTATGGACCTGAGATCGTCTAGTATTTTCTGTTTTTGGAACTGTATGGACCTGAGATTGTCCAGTATTTTCTGTTTTTGTTACTGTATGGACCTGCTGAGATTGTCCAGTATTTTCTGTTTTGGTTACTGTATCGACCTGCTGAGATTGTCCAGTATTTTCTGTTTTTGTTACTGTATGGACCTGAGATTGTCCAGTATTTTCTCACTGTATGGACCTGCTGAGATTGTCCAGTATTTTCTGTTTTTGTTACGGTATGGACCTGCTGAGATTGTCCAGTATTTTCTGTTTTTGTTACTGTATGGACCTGCTGAGATTGTCCAGAATTTTCTGTTTTTGTTACTGTATGGACCTGCTGAGATTGTCCAGTATTTTCTGTTTTTGGAACTGTCTGGACCTGCTGAGATTGTCCAGTATTTCTTGTTTTTGTTACTGTATGGACCTGCTGAGAGTGTCCAGTGTTTTCTGTTTTTGTTACTGAATGGACCTGCTGAGATTGTCCAGTATTTTCTCTTTTTGTTACTGTATCGACCTGCTGAGATTGTCCAGTATTTTCTGTTTTTGTTACTGTATGGACCTGCTGAGATTGTCCAGTATTTTCTGTTTTTGGAACTGTATGGACCTGAGATTGTCCAGTGTTTTCTGTTTTTGTTACTGTATGGACCTGCTGAGAGTGTCCAGTGTTTTCTGTTTTTGTTACTGTATCGACCTGCTGAGAGTGTCCAGTATTTTTTGTTTTTGTTACTGTATCGACCTGCTGAGATTGTCCAGTATTTTCTGTTTATGTTACTGTATGGACCTGCTGAGATTGTCCAGTATTTTCTGTTTTTCTGTATGGACCTGCGGAGATTGTCCAGTATTTTCTGTTTTTGTTACGGTATGGGTCTGCTGAGATTGTCCAGTATTTTCTGTTTTTGTTACTGTATGGGTCTGCTGAGATTGTCCAGTATTTTCTGTTTTTGGAACTGTATGGACCCGCTGAGATTGTCCAGTATTTTCTGTTTTTGTTACAGTATGGACCTGCTGAGATTGTCCAGTATTTTCGCACTGTATGGACCTGCTGAGATTGTCCAGTATTTTCTGTTTTTGTTACTGTATCGACCTGCTGAGATGGTCCAGTATTTTCTGTTTTAGTTACTGTATGGACCTGCTGAGATTGTCTAGTATTTTCTCACTGTATGGACCTGCTGAGATTGTCCAGTATTTCCTGTTTTTGTTACTGTATCGACCCGCTGAGATTGTCCAGTATTTTCTGTTTTTGTTACTGTATGGACCCGCTGAGATTGTCCAATATTTTCTGTTTTTGTTACTGTACCGACCTGCTGAGATTGTTGCAGTATTTTCTGTTTTAGTTACTGTATGGACCTGCTGAGATTGTCCAGTATTTTCTCACTGTATGGACCTGCTGAGATTGTCCAGTATTTTCTGTTTTTGTTACTGTATCGACCTGCTGAGATTGTCGCAGTATTTTCTGTTTTAGTTACTGTATGGACCTGCTGAGATTGTCCAGTATTTTCTCACTGTACGGACCTGCTGAAATTGTCCAGTATTTTCTGTTTTTGTTACTGTATGGACCTGCTGAGATTGTCCAGTATTTTCTGTTTTTGTTACTGTATCGACCTGCTGAGATTGTCGCAGTATTTTCTGTTTTAGTTACTGTATGGACCATCTGAGATTGTCTAGTATTTTCTCACTGTATGGACCTGCTGAGATTGTCCAGTATTTTCTGTTTTTGTTACTGTACCGACCTGCTGAGATTGTCCAGTATTTTCTCACTGTACGGACCTGCTGAAATTGTCCAGTATTTTCTGTTTTAGTTACTGTATGGACCTGCTGAGATTGTCCAGTATTTTCTCACTGTATGGACCTGCGGAGATTGTCCAGTATTTTCTGTTTTTGTTACTGTATGGACCTGCTGAGATTGTCCAGTATTTTCTCACTGTATGGACCTGCTGAGATTGTCCAGTATTTTCTGTTTTTGGAACTGTATGGACCTGCTGAGATTGTCCAGTGTTTTCTGTTTTTGTTAATGTATGGACCCGCTGAGATTGTCCAGTATTTTCTGTTACTGTATCGACCTGCTGAGATTGTCCAGTATTTTCTCTTTTTGTTACTGTATGGATCTGCTGAGATTGTCCAGTATTTTCTGTTTTTGTTACTGTATCGACCCGCTGAGATTGTCCAGTATTTTCTGTTTTTGTTACTGTATGGACCTGAGATTGTCTAGTATTTTCTGTTTTTGGAACTGTATGGACCTGAGATTGTCCAGTATTTTCTGTTTTTGTTACTGTATGGACCTGCTGAGATTGTCCAGTATTTTCTGTTTTTGTTACTGTATCGACCTGCTGAGATTGTCCAGTATTTTCTGTTTTTGTTACTGTATGGACCTGAGATTGTCCAGTATTTTCTCACTGTATGGACCTGCTGAGATTGTCCAGTATTTTCTGTTTTTGTTACTGTATCGACCTGCTGAGATTGTCCAGTATTTTCTGTTTTTGTTACTGTATGGACCTGAGATTGTCCAGTATTTTCTGTTTTTGGAACTGTCTGGACCTGCTGAGATTGTCCAGTATTTTCTGTTTTTGTTACTGAATGGACCTGCTGAGATTGTCCAATATTTTCTGTTTTTGTTACTGTATGGACCTGCTGAGATTGTCCAGTATTTTCTGTTTTTGTTACTGTATCGACCTGCTGAGATTGTCCAGTATTTTCTGTTTTTGTTACTATATGGACCTGAGATTGTCCAGTATTTTCTCACTGTATGGACCTGCTGAGATTGTCCAGTATTTTCTGTTTTTGTTACTGTATCGTCCTGCTGAGATTGTCCAGTATTTTCTGTTTTTGTTACTGTATGGACCTGAGATTGTCCAGTATTTTCTGTTTTTGGAACTGTATGGACCTGCTGAGATTGTCCAGTATTTTCTGTTTTTGTTACTGAATGGACCTGCTGAGATTGTCCAATATTTTCTGTTTTTGTTACTGTATGGACCTGCTGAGATTGTCCAGTATTTTCTGTTTTTGTTACTGTATGGACCTGCTGAGATTGTCCAGTATTTTCTGTTTTTGTTACTGAATGGACCTGCTGAGATTGTCCAGTATTTTCTGTTTTTGGAACTGGTATGGACCTGAGATTGTCCAGTGTTTTCTGTTTTTGTTACTGTATGGACCCGCTGAGAGTGTCCAGTGTTTTCTGTTTTTGTTACTGTATCGACCTGCTGAGAGTGTCCAGTATTTTTTGTTTTTGTTACTGTATCGACCTGCTGAGATTGTCCAGTATTTTCTGTTTATGTTACTGTATGGACCTGATGAGATTGTCCAGTATTTTCTGTTTTTCTGTATGGACCTGCGGAGATTGTCCAGTATTTTCTGTTTTTGTTACGGTATGGGTCTGCTGAGATTGTCCAGTATTTTCTGTTTTTGTTACTGTATGGGTCTGCTGAGATTGTCCAGTATTTTCTGTTTTTGGAACTGTATGGACCTGCTGAGATTGTCCAGTATTTTCTGTTTTTGTTACTGTATGGACCTGCTGAGATTGTCCAGTATTTTCTGTTTTTGGAACTGTATGGACCTGAGATTGTCCAGTGTTTTCTGTTTTTGTTACTGTATGGACCTGCTGAGATTGTCCAGAATTTTCTGTTACTGTATCGACCTGCTGAGATTGTCCAGTATTTTCTCTTTTTGTTACTGTATGGATCTGCTGAGATTGTCCAGTATTTTCTGTTTTTGTTACTGTATCGACCCGCTGAGATTGTCCAGTATTTTCTGTTTTTGTTACTGTATGGACCTGAGATTGTCTAGTATTTTCTGTTTTTGGAACTGTATGGACCTGAGATTGTCCAGTATTTTCTGTTTTTGTTACTGTATGGACCTGCTGAGATTGTCCAGTATTTTCTGTTTTTGTTACTGTATCGACCTGCTGAGATTGTCCAGTATTTTCTGTTTTTGGAACTGTATGGACCTGAGATTGTCCAGTGTTTTCTGTTTTTGTTACTGTATGGACCTGCTGAGATTGTCCAGAATTTTCTGTTACTGTATCGACCTGCTGAGATTGTCCAGTATTTTCTCTTTTTGTTACTGTATGGATCTGCTGAGATTGTCCAGTATTTTCTGTTTTTGTTACTGTATCGACCCGCTGAGATTGTCCAGTATTTTCTGTTTTTGTTACTGTATGGACCTGAGATTGTCTAGTATTTTCTGTTTTTGGAACTGTATGGACCTGAGATTGTCCAGTATTTTCTGTTTTTGTTACTGTATGGACCTGCTGAGATTGTCCAGTATTTTCTGTTTTTGTTACTGTATCGACCTGCTGAGATTGTCCAGTATTTTCTGTTTTTGTTACTGTATGGACCTGAGATTGTCCAGTATTTTCTCACTGTATGGACCTGCTGAGATTGTCCAGTATTTTCTGTTTTTGTTACTGTATCGACCTGCTGAGATTGTCCAGTATTTTCTGTTTTTGTTACTGTATGGACCTGAGATTGTCCAGTATTTTCTGTTTTCGGAACTGTATGGACCTGCTGAGATTGTCCAGTATTTTCTGTTTTTGTTACTGAATGGACCTGCTGAGATTGTCCAATATTTTCTGTTTTTGTTACTGTATGGACCTGCTGAGATTGTCCAGTAT
Organism: Scyliorhinus torazame; assembly: GCF_047496885.1. NCBI lineage: Eukaryota > Metazoa > Chordata > Chondrichthyes > Carcharhiniformes > Scyliorhinidae > Scyliorhinus > Scyliorhinus torazame. The sequence continues at coordinate 333,403,429 of NC_092710.1, forward strand.
TTTCTGTTTTTGTTACTGAATGGACCTGCTGAGATTGTCCAGTATTTTCTCTTTTTGTTACTGTATCGACCTGCTGAGATTGTCCAGTATTTTCTGTTTTTGTTACTGTATGGACCTGCTGAGATTGTCCAGTATTTTCTGTTTTTGGAACTGTATGGACCTGAGATTGTCCAGTGTTTTCTGTTTTTGTTACTGTATGGACCTGCTGAGAGTGTCCAGTGTTTTCTGTTTTTGTTACTGTATCGACCTGCTGAGAGTGTCCAGTATTTTTTGTTTTTGTTACTGTATCGACCTGCTGAGATTGTCCAGTATTTTCTGTTTATGTTACTGTATGGACCTGCTGAGATTGTCCAGTATTTTCTGTTTTTCTGTATGGACCTGCGGAGATTGTCCAGTATTTTCTGTTTTTGTTACGGTATGGGTCTGCTGAGATTGTCCAGTATTTTCTGTTTTTGTTACTGTATGGGTCTGCTGAGATTGTCCAGTATTTTCTGTTTTTGGAACTGTATGGACCTGAGATTGTCCAGTATTTTCTGTTTTTGGAACTGTATGGACCTGCTGAGATTGTCCAGTATTTTCTGTTTTTGTTACTGTATGGACCTGCTGAGATTGTCCAGTATTTTCTGTTTTTGGAACTGTATGGACCTGAGATTGTCCAGTATTTTCTGTTTTTGTTACTGTATCGACCTGCTGAGATTGTCCAGTATTTTCTGTTTTTGTTACTGTATGGACCCGCTGAGATTGTCCAGTATTTTCTGTTTCTGTTTGGACCTGCTGAGATTGTCCAGTATTTTCTGTTTTTGTTACTGTATGGACCTGCTGAGATTGTCCAGTATTTTCTGTTTTTGTTACTGTATCGACCTGCTGAGATTGTCCAGTATTTTCTGTTTTTGTTACTGAATGGACATGCTGAGATTGTCCAGTGTGTTCTGTTTTTGTTACTGTATTGACCTGCTGAGATTGTCCAGTATTTTCTGTTTTTGGAACTGTATGGACCTGCTGAGATTGTCCAGTATTTTCTGTTTTTGTTACTGTATGGACCTGCTGAGATTGTCCAGTATTTTCTGTTTTTGTTACTGTATGGACCTGCTGAGATTGTCCAGTATTTTCTGTTTTTGGAACTGTATCGACCTGCTGAGATTGTCCAGTGTTTTCTGTTTTTGTTACTGTATGGACCCGCTGAGATTGTCCAGTATTTTCTGTTACTGTATCGACCTGCTGAGATTGTCCAGTATTTTCTGTTTGTTACTGTATGGGCCTGCTGAGATTGTGCAGTATTTTCTGTTTTTTTACTGTATGGGCCCGCTGAGATTGTCCAGTATTTTCTGTTTTTGTTACAGAATGGACCTGCTGAGATTGTCCAGTATTTTCTCTTTTTGTTACTGTATGGATCTGCTGAGATTGTCCAGTATTTTCTGTTTGTTACTGTATGGGCCTGCTGAGATTGTGCAGTATTTTCTGTTTTTGTTACTGTATGGGCCCGCTGAGATTGTCCAGTATTTTCTGTTTTTGTTACAGAATGGACCTGCTGAGATTGTCCAGTATTTTCGGTTTTTCTGTATGGACCTGCGGAGATTGTCCAGTATTTTCTGTTTTTGTTACTGTATCGACCCGCTGAGATTGTCCAGTATTTTCTGTTTTTGTTACTGTATGGACCTGAGATTGTCCAGTATTTTCTGTTTTTGGAACTGTATGGACCTGCTGAGATTGTCCAGTATTTTCTGTTTTTGGAACTGTATGGACCTGCTGAGAGTGTCCAGTGTTTTCTGTTTTTGTCACTGAATGGACCTGCTGAGATTGTCCAGTATTTTCTCTTTTTGCTACTGTATGGGTCTGCTGAGATTGTCCAGTATTTTCTGTTTTTGGAACTGTATGGACCTGCTGAGATTGTCCAGTATTTTGTTTTTGTTACTGAATGGACCTGCGGATATTGTCCAGTATTTTCTGTTTTTGTTACTGTATCGACCTGCTGAGATTGTCCAGTATTTTCTGTTTTTGTTACTGTATGGACCTGCTGAGATTGTCCAGTATTTTCTGTTTTTGTTACTGTATGGACCTGCTGAGATTGTCCAGTATTTTCTGTTTTTGGAACTGTATCGACCTGCTGAGATTGTCCAGTGTTTTCTGTTTTTGTTACTGTATGGACCCGCTGAGATTGTCCAGTATTTTCTGTTACTGTATCGACCTGCTGAGATTGTCCAGTATTTTCTCTTTTTGTTACTGTATGGATCTGCTGAGATTGTCCAGTATTTTCTGTTTGTTACTGTATGGGCCTGCTGAGATTGTGCAGTATTTTCTGTTTTTGTTACTGTATGGGCCCGCTTAGATTGTCCAGTATTTTCTGTTTTTGTTACAGAATGGACCTGCTGAGATTGTCCAGTATTTTCTCTTTTTGTTACTGTATGGATCTGCTGAGATTGTCCAGTATTTTCTGTTTGTTACTGTATGGACCTGCTGAGATTGTCCAGTATTTTCGGTTTTTCTGTATGGACCTGCGGAGATTGTCCAGTATTTTCTGTTTTTGTTACTGTATCGACCCGCTGAGATTGTCCAGTATTTTCTGTTTTTGTTACTGTATGGACCTGAGATTGTCCAGTATTTTCTGTTTTTGGAACTGTATGGACCTGCTGAGATTGTCCAGTATTTTCTGTTTTTGGAACTGTATGGACCTGCTGAGAGTGTCCAGTGTTTTCTGTTTTTGTCACTGAATGGACCTGCTGAGATTGTCCAGTATTTTCTCTTTTTGCTACTGTATGGGTCTGCTGAGATTGTCCAGTATTTTCTGTTTTTGGAACTGTATGGACCTGCTGAGATTGTCCAGTATTTTGTTTTTGTTACTGAATGGACCTGCGGATATTGTCCAGTATTTTCTGTTTTTGTTACTGTATCGACCTGCTGAGATTGTCCAGTATTTTCTGTTTTTGTTACTGTATGGACCTGCTGAGATTGTCCAGTATTTTCTGTTTTTGTTACTGTATGGACCTGCTGAGATTGTCCAGTATTTTCTGTTTTTGGAACTGTATCGACCTGCTGAGATTGTCCAGTGTTTTCTGTTTTTGTTACTGTATGGACCCGCTGAGATTGTCCAGTATTTTCTGTTACTGTATCGACCTGCTGAGATTGTCCAGTATTTTCTCTTTTTGTTACTGTATGGATCTGCTGAGATTGTCCAGTATTTTCTGTTTGTTACTGTATGGGCCTGCTGAGATTGTGCAGTATTTTCTGTTTTTGTTACTGTATGGGCCCGCTTAGATTGTCCAGTATTTTCTGTTTTTGTTACAGAATGGACCTGCTGAGATTGTCCAGTATTTTCTCTTTTTGTTACTGTATGGATCTGCTGAGATTGTCCAGTATTTTCTGTTTGTTACTGTATGGGCCTGCTGAGATGTGCAGTATTTTCTGTTTTTGTTACTGTATCGACCCGCTGAGATTGTCCAGTATTTTCTGTTTTTGTTACTGTATGGACCTGAGATTGTCCAGTATTTTCTGTTTTTGGAACTGTATGGACCTGCTGAGAGTGTCCAGTGTTTTCTGTTTTTGTCACTGAATGGACCTGCTGAGATTGTCCAGTATTTTCTCTTTTTGTTACTGTGTGGGTCTGCTGAGATTGTCCAGTATTTTCTGTTTTTGGAACTGTATGGACCTGCTGAGATTGTCCAGTATTTTGTTTTTGTTACTGAATGGACCTGCGGATATTGTCCAGTATTTTCTGTTTTTGTTACTGTATCGACCTGCTGAGATTGTCCAGTGTTTTCTGTTTTTGTTACTGTATGGACCTACTGAGATTGTCCAGTATTTTCTGTTTTTGTTACTGTATGGATCTGCTGAGATTGTCCAGTATTTTCTGTTTTTGTTACTGTATGGACCTGCGGAGATTGTCCAGTATTTTCTGTTTTTGTTACTGTATGGACCTGCTGAGATTGTCCAGTATTTTCTGTTTTTGTTACTGTATGGACCTGCGGAGATTGTCCAGTATTTTCTGTTTTTGTTACTGTATGGACCTGCTGAGATTGTCCAGTATTTTCTGTTTTTGTTACTGTATGGACCTGCTGAGATTGTCCAGTATTTTCTGTTTTTGTTACTGTATGGACCCGCTGAGATTGTCGCAGTATTTTCTGTTTTTGTTACTGAATGGACCTGCGGAGATTGTCCAGTATTTTCTGTTTTTGTTACTGTATGGACCTGCGGAGATTGTCCAGTATTTTCTGTTTTTGTTACTGTATGGGCCTGCTGAGATTGTCCAGTATTTTCTGTTTTTGTTACTGTATGGACCTGCTGAGATTGTCCAGTGTTTTCTGTTTTTGTTACTGTATCGACCTGCTGAGATTGTCCAGTATTTTCTGTTTTTGTTACTGTATCGACCTGCTGAGATTGTCCAGTATTTTCTGTTTTTGTTACTGTATGGGCCTGCTGAGATTGTCCAGTATTTTCTGTTTTTGTTACTGTATGGGCCTGAGATTGTCCTGTATTTTCTGTTTTTCTGTATGGACCTGCTGAGATTGTCCAGCAGTTTCTTTTGTTAATGATGGTTGGCTGCCTACTCGTGGCCTGGGAATGCTCAAACATTTGCAGAGACTGATGATTTACCAGGTAGCAGTGATCCCCACACACCAATATGCTCCAGAAACGTGAACAACGTCCAGCAGGCACCTCAGAGCATTGAAGAGGTAGCACCAGTTGTGCTTCACAAATTTGGGGGCAAGAAAGGTGATCCAGCAGCAGCAGCAGCAGCAGCAGCAGCAGCAGCACCCCCTCCCAAGCCAATTTGCCCAACATAAAGTCGCTAATCACTCGAAACCAGCTTCGCTGGGCAGGCTGAGGGAAGGGAGACGAAGAGCGAGAGAGAGTGCGAGAGAGAGTGCGAGAGAGAGAGAGAGAGAGAGAGAGAGAGAGAGTGAGAGAGAGAAGAATACTTCAGTGATGTCCTCAAGACACCTCTGAGTGGTCAAACATCACTACTGCCCCGTGGGAGTCCCTGCCCTGTGACTGGCCAAAATGGAGGTTTATTCTGGAAGCATCAAACACAGGGAAGACTTTGTCAGGAACACACAAAGACAAAGTAAAGAGAATGCACAAGCCTCCAAACACCCCTTCCCCACATGGAGTAGAGTCTGCAGATCTTGCATTGGACTTACCAGCCAACTCCGAACTCATCAAACCACAGAGGAAGCAAGTCAGAGTAGAAATATATTTTTAAAAAAGTTACCTTTCAAACTCACAAGAGCTTTCGCTGAAGAGCCTGTAAATTGAAAAGAGCGACAGTTAGTTCACTGGGAATGGGTTGAATTTTAAAACGACCTTGTCCGGTTACTGACAGAACTGAATTTATACACAGGATTTAAATCAGACACACACAGTAGCACCACACACTCCGGCATCATTTTAGTTTAGTAATCACCACTGATAATTTGACAGTAGACCATCTCATTTAACCAACAATTGATTAATATTTGTTTAGTTATTACAAATTTTAACTCTTGAAGCCATTTTCTTCCTAATCCATTTCATTCTCCCATGAACCGAAATAGCTATTTCCTTCGAGCCCGATTCTAGAACATTCTGACTGGTCACCAGACTCTGGCTGACCACTGCACCAACCCTCCTCCCTGTTCTACCTTCAATCACCCAGCCATCCACTGTCTTGGACCTCAGATACTGGAACAATAGACTTGCCTGAAATGAGAGAAAGAGAAAACTGCGCCCCCCCCCCATCAACTGCACAATAATTCTCTCTCAAATCAACATTGCTCACAGAAGCAGCGGTAGGAGTGGACCACATAGGCCTGCCAAGCCTGTTCCACCATTCAATGCCATCATAGCTGATCTTTGGCTTCAACTTCACTTTCTTGTCCATTTCCCAAATATCTGTCTATCCTGGTCTCAAATATATTCAACTATGGAGCATCCACAACCCTCTGGGGTGGAGAATTCTATCAATCATTCACAACCCTTTTAAACAAAGACATTTCTCCACATCTCAGTCTTAAATTATCAGCCCCTCAGTCTGGGGAAACAATCTATGTGTCTACCCCGTCAAGCTCCTCCGTAATTTTATAGGTTTCAATGAGATTGCCACTTATTCTTCTAAACTCGAGAGAATGTAAGCCCAATGCGCTCAGCCTCTCAGAGGACAGCCCCCTCATCCCAGGGACCAATCTCGTGAACATTCACTGTGCCACTGCCGCCACTATAAATAGATCCTTCCTTCAATGTGGAGACCAAAACTGCACAGTATTCCAAAGGTGTGGTCTACCCAAAACTCTGAATAAATGTAACAAGACTTCTTTATTGGTGCACACAATCTCCTTGCAAATCATCAGGTAATTGTCACTTTGCTGTTTATGGGATCTTGCTGTGTACTATTTGGCTACTGTATTACCAATATTACAACAGTGGCTGCACTTCAAAAAATACTTCAGTGCTTAAAGGGCCTGAGGATGCCTATGGTGCTATGTAAAGAAATGAAATGAAATGAATGAAATGAAAATCGCTTATTGTCACAAGTAGGCTTCAATAAAGTTACTGTGAAAAGCCCCTAGTCGCCACATTCCGGCGCCTGTTCGGGGAGGCTGGTACGGGAATTGAACCGTGCTGCTGGCCTGCCTTGGTCTGCTTTAAAAGCCAGTGATTTAGCCCAGTGAGCTAAACCAGCCCCTGGGCCAGATATTCCACCAACCATGCCAGAGAACCAGACAAGCTCCAACTGCAATATAGCTTCCAATAAAAATAAATCATTTATAAAGGGGTTTATTTCAAAGTTAAACTCTCATCATCAAAGTCAATGAGGGGTTTCAATTTTCTTAGATTTACTCTCCGATTAATATTCAGCCTCTCCTAAATACATGAAGACTCTCACTGGGATTCAGTTCCTTGGGTGACTGTCACCCACTGCTACCTCACCCATACAATGCCTGACATTATACTGTTCACACTGGTGAATCGGCAGCCAAACAGGAACCGACATTCCACCAACCGTGCCGGAGAACCAGGGCCAGACATTCCACCAACCGTGCCGGAGAACCAGGGACTGACATTCCACCAGCCGTGCCGGAGAACTAGGGACCGACATTCCACCAATCGTGCCGGAGAACCAGGGCCAGACAGTCCACTAACTGTGCCGGAGAACCAGGGACCGACATTCCACCAACTGTGCCGGAGAACTAGGGACCGACATTCCACCAACCGTGCCGGAGAACCAGGAACCGACATTCCACCAACCGTGCCGAAGAACCAGGGCCAGACATTCCACCAACCGTGCCGGAGAACCAGGGCCAGACAGTCCACCAACTGTGCCGGAGAACTAGGGACCGACATTCCACCAGCCGTGCCGGAGAACTAGGGACCGACATTCCACCAACCGTGCCGAAGAACCAGGGCCAGACATTCCACCAACCGTGCTGGAGAACCAGGGCCAGTCCACTAACCGTGCCGGAGAACCAGGGCCAGACATTCCACCAACCGTGCCGAAGAACCAGGGCCAGACAGTCCACTAACCGTGCCAGACAACCAGGACCAGAATTATACCGTCTGCACCAATGGGCCAGCAGACTGCCAGGGCCAGACATAATAATAATCACTTATTGTCACAAGTAGGCTTCAATGAAGTTATTGTGAAAAGCCCCTAGTCGCCCCATTCCAGTGCCTGTTCGGGGAGGCTGGTACGGGAATTGAACCTGCGCTGCTGACATTGTTCTACATTACAAGCCAGCTGTTTAGCCCACTGTGCTAAACCACTGTGCTGAACCAGGGCCAGACATTCCACCAGCTGTGTCAGAGAACCAGGGCCAGACATTAAACCATCTGCACCAATGAAGCAGACGACCAGGGCCAGACATTCTACCGTCTGCACCGATGAAGCAGACGACCAGGGCCAGACATTCTACCGTCTGCACAGATGAAGCAGACGACCAGGGCCAGACATTCTACCGTCTGCACCAATGAAGCAGATGACCAGGGCCAGACATTATATCGTCTGCACCAATGAAGCAGACTGCTAGGGCCAGACATTATATCGTCTGCACCAATGAAGCAGACTGCTAGGGCCAGACATTATATCGTCTGCACCAATGAAGCAGACTGCTAGGGCCAGACATTATATCGTCTGCACCAATAAAGCAGATGACCAGGGCCAGACATTCTACCGTCTGCACCGATGAAGCAGACGACCAGGGCCAGACGTTATATCGTCTGCACCAATGAAGCAGATGACCAGGGCCAGACATTATATCGTCTGCACCAATAAAGCAGATGACCAGGGCCAGACATTATATCGTCTGCACCAATGAAGCAGACGACCAGGGCCAGACATTATATCGTCTGCACCAATGAAGCAGACTGCTAGGGCCAGACATTATATCGTCTGCACCAATAAAGCAGATGACCAGGGCCAGACATTATATCGTCTGCACCAATGAAGCAGATGACCAGGGCCAGACATTATACCGTCTGCACCAATGAAGCAGACTGCTAGGGCCAGACATTATATCGTCTGCACCAATGAAGCAGATGACCAGGGCCAGACATTATATCGTCTGCACCAATGAAGCAGATGACCAGGGCCAGACATTATACCGTCTGCACCAATGAAGCAGACTGCTGGGGCCAGACATTATACCGTCTGCACCAATGAAGCAGACTGCTAGGGCCAGACATTATACCGTCTGCACCAATGAAGCAGACGACCAGGGCCAGACATTATATCGTCTGCACCAATGAAGCAGACTGCTGGGGCCAGACATTATATCGTCTGCACCAATAAAGCAGACGACCAGGGCCAGACATTATATCGTCTGCACCAATGAAGCAGACTGCTAGGGCCAGACATTATATCGTCTGCACCAATGAAGCAGACGACCAGGGCCAGACATTATATCGTCTGCACCAATGAAGCAGACGACCAGGGCCAGACATTATATCGTCTGCACCAATGAAGCAGACTGCTGGGGCCAGACATTATACTGACCATTCTGTACAGAAGAGCACAATAGCCCTGTCTCTGCACTCCAGTAGTACAATAAATGGGAACCTGACCAATACACCATCCTGGCTGCTGCAGCCAATGGTAACCGAATCGAAAGGTAGTGAGGTGGAAATCTCCAAGGAGGGAATTCCAGGGTTTAGGGTCTGGGCAGCTGAAGACATGATTGACAATGTTGGACAGACTAAAATCAGAGACTGCAACAGCAGGAATTGAGTGCTGATATCTGAGAAATCTTTAGAATCATAGAATCCCTACAGTGCAGAAGGAGGCCATTTGGCCCATCAAGTCTACACGGACCTTCTGAAATAGCGCCCCACCTAGGCCCATGCCCCCAACCTATCCTCGTAACCCAGTAACCCCACCTACCCATTTGGACTCGGGGCAATTTAGCCTGGCCAATCCACCTAACCTGCACATCTTTGGACTGTGGGAGGAAACCGGAGCAACCCCACGCAGACACGGGGAGAATGTGCAGACTCCGCACAGACAGTGACCCGAGGCCGGAATTGAACCTGGGTCCCTGGAGCTGTGATGCAGCAGTGCTAACCACTAGTGCCGTCGTAGGGCTGGAAGATGGCAGAGAGAAAGGGATAGGCCAATGCAATGCATGGGTTGAAAACAAAAAAAAAAAAAAACTTTTAGACTTTACAACCTACCAGTCAGGGAGCCAACATAGGGCAGATAATAGTGTCGAACATTGAACTGTGCGCTCAGGGACTGTGACTTTACGGTTTAGGTTTTTACACATTGACACTGTTAACATTACAACACCGCTACCAAGATGGGCTGCATTCTTCAATTTACCAGATATCTCAGACTATTTTGGATTGCCTCAGTGGGTACAAAAGAATTTGGTAGACATCTCAACTCCCAACATCTGTTCTCCTTTCAGTCAAGATATTCCTGTTCTAAACAAAATAATTTCATGGCAACCGCACCATCAACAAACAGGAGACCAAAAGAAAAACCCAACCCCAAAGTGTCCAGAGGCACAGCCATAACAATAGGTGCATGAAATTAATGGAATAATACATTAACATGAAAGTGAATTAAACATATCCTCGGGAAATGAGCTTATGGATGTAAATAGTTGGTGGGACTGAGCAGAAGAGTAATGGCTGGAAGGAGGGACAACCCAACAATATCACATGACAGCAAGAGAGAGCCAGGACCAAGAGTTTGCTCAATTAATATTTCACACCAGTGTATTAAGAAGTCTGTGATAGTGTGAAAATCTAGTTGGGATGACAAGTTACACATTTCTGACTAATTATGTTTACAGGAATCAAAGCCCATTGCAGCCATTCTATTCATATACCACTATTGAAGTGGAATTCTGCTAATCACTGTGCTTCAATAAAACACAGGCTCGGTCAACTGAAATCCAAGTCACTGGGCTGTGGAGAAATTCAGCTCATATAGAAATGCAGCATCTGCCCCAAGAAAATTCCAGCATTTAATATCCATTGCAGTCACTCACTGCAGCTGTCTGCCAGCTAGTACTAGACTGGGGGGGGGGGGGGGGGGGGGGGGGGGTGCAAACCTACACATCTCCCAGGCCTACTGACAACACAACAGGTCTAAGGCAGGATGATGCGAACGGTGTCCCCAGAATGTTCTTGACCTTCAATGACAATCTCTTTCACCCACATTAATGTTCAGCCACATACTCACCTGGCTGACGTCTAGTTTCAATATCAAAGTTCACTCTCAAGTGTCAGGGACGCGGGTCCAATTCCGCCCTTGGGTGACGGTGGAGAATTTGCACTTTCTCCCAGTGTCTGCATGGGTTTCCTCCGGGTGCTCTGGTTTACTCCCACAGTCCAAGCATATGCAGGTTAGGTTAGATTATGGGGTTACAGGGATAGGGTGCTCTTTCAGAGAGTTTGTGCAGACTTGATGGGCCGAATGGTCTCCTTTTGCGCTGTAGGAATTCTATGGGTCTAATCCAATTTCAACAGACTAAAGGTGAAGCGTTAATTGTCACTTTATTTCAACCAAAGCAGCGTGCCTGAGAAACGGCAACTCTCATTCTTCGACAAACGTTTGCAACCACAAGACATCAGTGTGTGGTTTCAGAACCAGTGGAAATGCCTTCCATCTCTGGGTAAATCGGTGACATTTACTATTTTAGAAGTGAGAAGAATTTCATAAGTATGCAGTTCAGAAGACTGGACCTTATTGGTACCAAAACAACATAGGACAACTCGCAAACTTGTGTGTGCATGCGTACATGTGGATTGTTCTCCATTTTTTGGCACTAGGGGTTTCCAAATTCCAAAAGATAGTGGAGAGCGGCAGGCGGCAGATGCAGCTGCTGCCTGTGCTGGTGGATCTGACAGAATGGATCATGTGGGGTGTCTGCAGAACAGTCAACAACAATTTAAAAAATGGCTTGCCTGCCTCCTGTGCAGCATTCATTTCTTTACACTAAATATTTCTTAAGTGTTGTTCTCTAACTCAGATCCTAAGAGCACGACTGGATTACAAGGCTCATATTTTGGCAGGAGAGAACGGCAATGGAGTTCCATTTATAATAATCTTTATTAGTGTCACAAGTAGGCTTACATTAACACTGCAAATGAAGTTACTGTGAAAATCCCCTAGCCACCAAATTCTGGCGCCTGTTCGGGTACACAGGAAGAGCATTCAGAATGTCAATTCACCTAACAGCACATCTTTCGGGAATTGTGGGAGGAAACCGGAGCAAACCCACACAGACACGGGGAGAACGTGCAGACTCCGTACAGTGACCCAAGCCAGGAATTGAACCTGGCGCGGTGAAGCAACAGTGCTAATCACTGTGCTACCGTGTTTTATTCATGGGGCTTTGCCCGAACCCCTAATAATCAACAATCGAGGAGACTTTTTTGTTTGGAGGTTGAAGGGGAGCAGTAACAGCTCAGAGCCGGCAATAGATATCCATGTGTTGTGTGTAATCCTTGTAGTTTATAAACAAGTAAAGCATCTTTAATATGATAAACAGGAGCATTATCATGTATAACCGAGTCAGTGTAATTGGGGCTGGTGACTAAAAGCGTGGTCCAAGATCTGGGGCTGGATTCTCCGTTTCCAGGACTATGTCCCCACGTCGTCGTGCAAATTATGGCCTTTCATGCCAGAAAGACTGGTGTCAAAAGGCCACATATTCACAGCCCTGTCGGGGGCTAGCAGGGACCTGTCGAGAAGCTCGCAGCTCTAGCTGCAGATACGGGCCCCCGCACTTACGGGTCAGAATTTGCGCAAGCGCAAGGCGGCGGTTTCCAGCGGCCATGGCGGACTCAGACCGCGGAGCTGGACCACGTAAATAGTGCCCCCGATCGGCCATGGGCCCAGCCCGAACCACCCACCCAAAAATACCCCGGTCCCGTATGAGGCTCCCTTGCCCTCCGATCGCCCCGCCCCCGGCAGCCGTGCCACACGAGTATCCCGAATGGCAGGACAATATTAGATCAACGCCATCGGGACTTCAGCTGGTCGGGGGTGGAGAATACCGAGGTGGGCCTCTGACAATGCCTGCAGATGGGTGATACGCGGTGTACTCCTTTTCGGGGGCCGGAGAATCGAGGAACCGGCGTGGAGAATCCATTTCCACGCATGGAATCGGGACTGGCTCCGGTCACGATTTTGGCGTTGGGGTGCGGAGAAGCGGAGGTCGCAACCTGCAGATGTGAGTCGGGACAGTCGCTGAATGGTCCGTTGCACCATTTCTGCGGTGGTCCCGATCGTGGGAGAAGCGCACAATGGCCACTACCGTCTATTAAACGGACAACGGCAGCTGCACCGACTTTTACCAAAATGTGGACGTGTGTAGTCTTCCGACTATCAGCAGCAGGTCACGCCCCCTGCACGTACACTTGACGCCAAGCACCTTGTACGTACGTGCTTTTGGTGCAAAATCAGAGGAGAGCGTCTTCCATTTTCGAGCTGCTAGCATGCAAGGCTAGAGTGTAGATGGATCATTTTGTTACAAGGAAGAGATGGCCAGAGGCACAAATGGACAATGTACCTACGGCCCAGGATCTCACATCTGAATCTGCTGGAGAGCGCTGATCAGGAGAGTCCACGGTAGGACAGAGCAGTGCTAGTGTTAGCTCTTCCTAAAAGAGTTCGAGGACAGACCTTGATTTTTTTTTCCCCCAAAGACTACAGAGAGAACTTAAATCATCAGCTGAAGTCCTTAGCAGAAATGTAACATTGGGCGTCAAAGCACAATTAGCCTCCTGCATAGAATCATATAATTTACAGTGCAGAAGGACGCCATTCGGCCCATCGAGTCTGCACCGGCTCTTGGAAAGAGCACCCTACCCAAGCCCACACCTCCACCTTATCCCCAGTAACCCCACCCGACACTAAGGGCAATTGTGGACACTAAGGGCAATTTATCATGGCCAATCCGCCTAACCTGCACGTCTTTGGACTGTGGGAGGAAACCGGAGCACCTGGGGGAAACCCACGCACACACACGGGGAAAACGTGCAGACTCTGCACAGACAGTGACCCAAGCCGGGAATCGAACCTGGGACCCTGGAGCTGTGAAGCAATTGTGCTAACCACTATGCTACCGTGCTGCTCTCCACTATGCTACTGTGCTGCCCTATAGCTTATCATGTAGCTAAAGAGAGAATGCCCCACATTATAGCAGAGAGATTAGTTCTCCCTGCAGCAAAAGACATGGCTCCTAGTCCTAAATGAGGGGTCAGCAGTAAAACTGAAATGCATCCTGTTCGAGATAACAGGTTGCCGAATTTGAGACATTGCTAAGAATTTAGAAGTCCGTCTTATTTCTCATTTAAAGTCAGCACAGGAGTTCTCAACACAACTGGATGAAAGTACAGACATCTCAGATTGGGCACACTTGCTAGTTTATGCAAGGCATGTTTGGCACAATGAATTTGTTGAGGATTTGCTGTGCTGCCCAACATTACCAATCAGCATGACCAGCGCACAAACTTTTGACGTGGATGGAAAGTGCGGGCTTGACTGGGTTCATTGCGGATGGGGCAGCCAAATAAAGACAGGGAAAAATAACGGAATTTATAATAAGGTTAAGGATGCAGCTGGTCAGGACATTGTTTGGAATCATTGCTTTATTCATCGTGAGGCAATGGCATCAAAAGGAATTCCATCCGATCTTGAAGTGGGGGTGAAAGGAATTGAGAAAGTTGCAAATTTTATTAAATGCAGCGTCGACAATACTAGACTTTGAGGATCTGTGTTGGGGGGACGGACACATTTATTGTTCCACAAAGAGGTACATTGGCTGTCAAGGGGTTGGGTGCTTGGCAGAGTTTACAATCGGAGGCAGGAAATCCATGCTTTCCTCCTTGAGAAGTTGTCGCCTCTAGCTGATTAGATTGGTGATGAAACTTGGATGCTAAACTCTGTCTTACCGTGCAGATATCTTTTCAATTCTAAACAAACTGAACATTAAATTGCACGGGAAGAATGATGATTGCTTCTGGCAAGTGAAGAAATAGATGCTTTCCAAAAGTCATCGTAAGTTTGGTAAGTGCAAGTACAAAGCCAAAATACTATTATATATTCCCCACACTGCTACGACACATCAAAGAAAACAGTGTTCAATAGACTGGCAAGCCTTATTCAGTCCCATCTGGCTGCGCTGATCAACGATTTTTCAATACTTTCCAAATAAGTTTCAGAATTTGAAAGAGGAGGTGGGTGAAAGATTCCTTTGCGTTTAAGACCCCAGCGTCAATTATTAACCAAATGGGGAGACTGAACTTCTGCGCGTCACCTGTGAGAGCACATTAAAAACATGTCACAAGCTCTCTATTGCTGTCATGTGATCTTGTTGGGTTGTCCCTCCTACCAGCTTCCAGCCATTATTCATCTGCTCTGTCCCACCAAATCATTTTCGAGAAATGAGCTTATGTAAATATGTTTAATTCTCTTTCAGGTAAATGTATAATTCTGTTAATTTCACACACCTATTGTTGTCATGGCCGTGCCTCTGGACCCAGGGTTAATTCTGGCCTTGGGTGACTGTCTGTGTGGAGTCTGCACGTTCTCCCCATGACTGCGTGGGTTTCCTCTGGATGCTCCAGTTTCCTCTCACAGTCCAAAGATGTGCAGGTTAGGTGGATTGGCAATAATAAATTGCTCAATAGTATCTAAAGATATGTAGGTTAGGTGGTGTCACGGGAATAGAGGGGAGTGGGCCAAGGTAGGTAGCTCTTTCAGAGCGGTCGGTGCAGACTCGATGGGCTGAATGGCCTCCTTCTGCACTGTAGGAATTCTATGGTTTGGTAACAATAGCCACGATGGATACACAATGGGATTTGATGATGTAGATATAGAGCAACAACTGTAATTTTACATTCAGGTGGTTAAGCCAGATAAATGTAACCGTGTGTAGTGCTGTGCTGCCTCCATTGTCTTTGTGAATCAGGGACTGAAATGTTGTGTGTTCCATGTCCTTTTCTGGGTAACCACAGTCACACTGCAGATTTATCAGTTTTCCTTTTGCAAATCAATGATCTGCAACCACAGTGGGTTTGTGCAGAGGAGGTAAGGATTGTCCCAAGAGTTTCATGGAAGATTGAAGCCAGAGATCTTCTACCTCTGGCCACGCACAAGATGTTACTGGCTTCTTGTGAGCTTGAACAGCTCTCCAAGCTGCAGCAGGGCTGAAGTTAGAAGGATCATTTAAACTGCTTAACCAGGTGGAGGAGATCCAAAATACTTGTGGAATTCCGGCTCACTAATTGTTAAGAAAATCTAACCCACTCAGAAGGACAGGCTGCCACTAAGGTGGTATGAAGTAGAGAGAGCATGCACTTTTGTGGGGGGGGGGGGGGGGTGTATAAAAAGAAACGCAGAGACAGCAAGAGAAAACAAAAAAGCAGTTTTATGTTCAGCTCCCAATTCATTAGCGGACTGTCTTTGGGACTCTTGTTGCAGATTTAATAACACCAGTTTCAGACAAACACAAAGGAAGCTCAATTCTGTGCAGCCTAAAGCAGTGTTTTACAAACTTTTTTTCCAGGGCCCCACCACCCGCCGACCTTCACGACCCACCATTTTCGCTTACCTTCATGCGACAGGTGTGCCTGCTTGGTCCTCACGATCTCATTTGCTTTGTCATTCAATGTTACATTTCTGTAAGGGTTGTTCAGAGGTTCTGGAGCTCACACCAGCACTGCTATGTCCTGCTGTAGACTCTCCTGCGAAGCTCTCTCCAGCAGATTCAGTTGCGAGATCCTGGTCTGTTTGTAACTTTGGCCCTCTCTTCCTTAGTCCAAAACGATCCATCTTCAGTTCTTAAAACAGTCCTGTTGCTTGCTGGCAGCTACAAAACGGAGGAAGCTCTCCTCAGTAATTTTGCGCCCAGAGTATGAGACATCAGTGTACCAGGCATGTGATCTCTCTGCCGCCGCTTCTGGCGGGAAAACTAATCAACTTTAAAAAAAAAAAACTGTTCCTGGAACAGCACGCTGAGGTATGGAGGCGGCGGTCTATCCCGCTGGGCTCAGGTCTGCGCACTGCCACATCCGGCGGAGGCGCACACATGCGCGGGGCAGCCATCCTTGAAAGCCGGTTGTGGCCGGCATTTTTAAAAGCTGGTCCTGGCCGTTGGGACACTACTTGCCACGATGGGGAATGCCGCGACCCTCCCGACACCTGCTTACGTCCCACCTGCAGATCGCGACCCCGAGTTTGAAAATGACCGGCCTATAGGAACAACGGTGTAGTCGGTGTCTACTGTTAACCCAAAATGGTCTGAATGTCTTTGTTCTGGTCACACGATAGATTTTTAAAAACCCACTGACAATTTCTATTTTGTTTTGTTTTTTTATAAATTTAGAGTATGCAATTCATTTTTTCCAATTAAGGGGCAATTTAGCGTGGCCAATCCACCTACCCTGCACATCTTTGGGTTGTGGGGGTGAAACCCACGCAAACACGGGGAGAATATGCATCACAGGGAGAATGTGCAAACTCTACACGGACAGTGACCCAGAGCCGGGATCAAACCTGGGACCTCGGCGCTGTGAGGCAGCAGGGCTAACCCACTGCGCCACCGTGCTGCCCAGACAATTTGTATTTTAAAACTAAAAGAATTCGATTTAGTACTCTTCCCTTTTCCGGTCCCAATGCCTAAACCAACACCGACTGGCAAATGTTTGACAACTAGTAAAATGTCCACGGTTCTTCTCAGGAGCATTAGCAACACAATTTGACACTGAGCCACAAAGCGATATAGGACAGACGAGGTGGGTTTTATACGGAGCATCTTAAAAAGAAAGGGAGGTAGAGAGGCAGAGCTTAGGGCCCAGACAGCTGAAGCTGCCACCAATGCTAATGGGATGATGCACGAAATTCAAAAAATAAAGCAGCTAGTTAAAAGTAATGGAACTGAGGGCACCACAAACATTCAAAACCTCTACCACCTACGAACAGTGGCAGCTGTGTGCACCATCTACAAGATGCACTGCCGTAACTCACCAAGGTTCCTTAGACAGCACCTTCCAAACCCACGGCCACTACCATCTAGAAGGACAAGAGCAGCAGATACCTGGGAACCCCACCACCTGGAAGTTCCCCTCCAAGTCACTCACCACCCTGAATTGGAAATATATCGCCGTTCCTTCCCTGTCACTGGGGCAACATCCTGAAACTCCCTCCCTAACAGCATAGTGGGCGTACCTACACCTGAATGACAGCAGCGGTTCAAGGCAACCTTTTGAAGGGCAACGAGGGATGGGCAATAAATGCTGGCCTAACCAGCGACGCCCACATCCCGTAATTGAATTTTAATAAAATTATAGTCACCAAGATAATTATTGATGCTAGCTAAACTCTAGTCACATGGTCCATAAGAGGGAGCTGGTCTTCTAGGATCAGAACTTGGGTACAGCGAGTGTGCATTTGCAACTGTCCTTTCATCCAAGGTTTATAAAACGTACATCTTAGGATGTTGGGAGAGAACAGGTATTTGGGGAGTGCTTGCCATATTATGGCATTATGCTGTGTCCTTATAGAAAAGTGGGGAGGAAACCAGTCTAACATATGCACATCCTCAACAAACTAGATTTCATTGATAAACACAGGAACAGCAGCAGGCCATTCAGTCAGATCATGCCTGACCTGTGACTAACTCCATATATCCACCTTTTTTGCCCCAATGTTCTTCAATTCCTTTGGTTAACATAACACACTCAATTTTAAGATTAACTATTGATCTAGCATTAGTTGTTGCTAAATATCTACCATCCTTGCCTATAGAAGTGCTTCCGAACTTCACTTATGGTTCTAATTTTCAGGTTATGCCCTCAGTCACGATCTCATAAACCAGCAGAAATAGTCTCTACTGTCTGTTTCCCCTGTCCCTGGAAACTGATATTACTGTTGACCCTCAGGGAATGCAACCTAGTTTGTATAATTTCATAACTTTATCCTCAAGTCCAGGTATAATTCTCGTAAATATGCGGCACTCCCTCCCTATCCTTCCTAAGGTGTGGTCTAACTGTATAATCGGAGGATAATTATAGATGAGGAAACCATTGGACTCATCGTGAATTAAATACATTTAGAAATATCCACGGCAGCATTTCGTGAACAGTCAGTGCTTTCAAAGCAGTACTTCCTGATATTAGGCTGCGTCAGAACATGGCAGGAGCTGCACCTCAACTCCATCCACATTGTGAAAATTTGAATTGATCCATGATCAAGTGGCTTTTACAATTCCAGTTCTATGGAATATATCCTTTCTGATTTCCTATATCCCTTTGCTTTGGAGATTCTCCCGTCAGAGGAAATTGTCTCTCTGCACCTACCCTATTAAATTATGATTACATTTTTAAAATCCTCCGCGATCAGATCATTCCTTAATCTTTATACTCAAGGGAATAAAAGCCATGTTTATACCACCTGCCCTCATAATTTACCCCCTCGCTCCAGTACAATACTGTTTTGGGGTATCTACATGGACATAATTCCAGATTGTGGTGCCCAAAGCCACAAGTGCAGTACTCCAGATGGGGTGTACTCTGTCAAGTGATTCTCTTCCAGGATGAAAGGTCCACATTTCTCTAGCCCTTCCTCACAACTCCGAGTCCTGACTCAAGTGATTAACGTGGCTTTTTCTCCGCACTGTTTCCAGAATTTGAGGAACCACCTTGTGCCGCAGTGACCAAAATGAGTCACAGGGGGTGGAATTTCCCCAAAAGTGTCAGGTAGGTTCTGACTGAACAGAGATCACCCTTTTAAAGGGTGCACCCATCAAAGTGAAGTTACAGACCACCCTCCAGTCCCACTAGAGGCCCTGCCCCTTCAGGCCACACTCCTTAGGCCATAAGACAGAGGAGCAGAATTAGGCCATTCAGCCCATCGGGTCTGTTCCGCCATTCAATCATGGCTGATATTTTTCTCATTCCTATTCTCCTGCCTTCTCCCCCTAAGCCCTGATTCCCTTATTAATCAAGAACCTATCTATCTCCGTCTTAAAGACACTCAGTGATTTGGCCTCCACAGCCTTCTGCGGCAAAGAGTTCCACAGATTCACCACCCTCTGGCTGAAGAAATTACTCCTCATCTCTGTATTAAAGGATCGGCCCTTTAGTCTGAGATGGTGTCCTCTGCTTCTAGTTTTCCCTACAAGTGGAAACATTCTCTCCACGTCCACTCTATCCAGGCCTCGCAGTATCTTGCAAGTTTCAATAAGATCCCCCCTCATCCTTCTAAACTCCCAACGAGTACAGACCCAGAGACCTCAAACATTCCTCATACAACAAGCTGTTCATTCCAGGGATGATGCTTGACTATCAGCTAAACAGCCCTTTCCCCACCATTTTCAATAATTCTGTGTGTGGCAAAGAAAATGATTTAAAAAATCTTTCTTCACTGCACCAATGATTTTTCTCCAGGCTTGCACACAGCAGCAACCTGGAGATTCATCTTCAATTCCTGGAGACTTCAGGCCCAACCTGGAGGTTTGGCCAGAATGTTGCGTAGTTTAATCTTGAACTCTTCTGATATCAGCCCAGCTACAAAAAAAAATAAACCTTCCAAACTGAAAGGGGCAGCAAAGTACAGCAGATGCTGGAAATTTATAATAAAAACAGAACCTGCTGGAAATATTCAGATTAGGCAGCATCTGTGGAAAGAAATAGCTTCAGGTCCATGATCCTTCAGTTTTCATTTACTGCACAGATGCTGCCCAGCCTGCTGGGTATTTCCAGCATTTTCTGTTATCGTTGTGGAAAGGAGTAGGGAATAGATTTCTGTGCATTAAACAGAAGGTTTTTGAATGCCGCAGAAGGCAGTATCATGCTAAGGCATTGTGAGAAAAGATCTTCGTCCTCATCGTTAACCTGTACATACAAATTAGGAGCAGGAATAAGCCACTCGGTTCCTCGAGCCTGCTCCGCCATTCATTAAGATCATGACTGATCAGATTCCAACCTCAACCCCACATTTCTGCCACCCCCTTGTTAATCAAGAATGTCTCACTCTGCCTTAAAAATATTCAAAGATTCTGATTCCACTGCCTTTGGAGGAAAAGAGTTCCAAAGGCTCACTGCCGTGAGAGAAAACAATTCTCATTTCTGTCTTGTTAAGATCCCTCAGATCATTAAGGTTCTGATCAAGTCACCTCTTACTCTAAATCCAGTGGATATAAACTGAACCTCTCCAACCTTTTCTCATTCGTCTAGCAAACCTTCTCTGAACTCATCTTTCCTTAGGTAAGGAGACCAATGCTGTACACAATTCTCCGGATGTGGTGTCACTAGTGCCCTGTACAACTGAAACATAATCTCCCTACTGGTCTTCAATTCCCTTCACAGTAAATGATAATATTCTATTTGCTTTCACGTTACTTGCTGTACCTGCATACCAGTCTTTTGTGATTCATGCACTCGCGACGTGCGGATAGTCGCAGGAGGATCGCGGAGCGAAATGCTGCAATGTTCCCGATTGCGGACGGATTTTTAAAATGTCAGCGGCGACTGACTTTTAAAATGAGAGTGGCTGTGTGTGGTCTTCTGGCATGTACACTTGACTTCAAGCGGCATGTATGTGCTGTTAAAGACCTCAAACTGAAAGTAACGTTTGAAGATGAGGACGGTGCTGGAAATATCTGCTAGAAACCAAGGCAAGAGGCCTGTGAAGATGGATCGTTTTGTTACAAGGAAGAGGCAGCCAGAGACATAAGTAGACAATGTACCTACTGGCTAGGATCGCACATCATGAATCTGCTGGAGAGAGCTGCTCAGAAGAGTCCACAATAGGACAGAGCAGCACTAGTGTTAGCTCTGTGCAGAGTTCCAGGGCTGCTAGCAAACAGGCTACAAAGAAGAATCTGGAACAAAGCAGTATAAAGGTGATTTCTTGATGCCTGGTTTTGTCAACTGTGCCAGTGCAAATCCACATGCAAAGCCCATGTGCATTATATGCAGGGAAGTACTGGCAAATGAGACGAGGTTTCAAATTTTGAAAGAGAAGTGGTCGGTGAAAGATTCCTTTGGAGATTGAGAGCTCAGAGTCAGTTATCAACTTACACTGACTCCAAATGAAAAGACTAAGCTGCTGTACCGGACCGGTGCCAGCACTTTAAAAACACACCAAAAGTCCATGAGGCTTTCAGCATTCTGGAGTAGCATCTCCCAGGAACACCCAGTGCTGAGTAAATCAAGCATTTTGTTGTTTTTGCCCTTCACGATGACCGACATGTGCGAGGTTGGATTTTCTGTTCTCACAAAGATGAAGGCGGCACAAAGGAATTGGCTGAACTCTGTACCTGATATGCGCATTGTCCTCTCCCCGTGAACCTCATTGGAGTGAGATCGTAAGGACCACATAGGCGAATGTGATGTATGTTGCGAAGATTGGCCATCATGGGTCCCGAAGACCACAAAAGTGAGTCCCAGGGAAAAAGGTTTGAAAAACATAGCATGAGGATACTTTTGTGAGGGCCACGAAGAATCCAGCACAAGTTTTAAGGATACAAAGAAATAACATTTATTTACAATAACATATATATCCACAACAGCAGCAACAACTTTCCTTGCTGCTCACTCCTCCCTGGCTGGTTCCAAACGGGCCAGCTTTATTTATGCAGGGAGTCTGCTAATGATTTCTCCGTCCCCCTCATTGGGGAAGCTCATACTCCCACAGGATTGTGGGATTGTTATTAGTCCCCAGCCAATGGTGAGCAGGCAGGTTATAACAACCCTCCCCCCCCCACAAAGTCCAAGGAATCCACCGACGACCCTGGTGAAGGAGGGCGTCGGACTCATTTTGCCGCAGGCCGGACACCATTTGAACGAGGCGCTGGATCGGGCGGCGTGTAATGAGACGGAGACCGGCGCTTCCGTGATGAACGGTGTAACGGTTGTACATCCACGGCCCATGGGCCCGAGGAGTCCCCCTCTGAGGCGTCCTGTGTCTCCATCTCGGAGTCAGAGTCTGCTGCCTCCATCATCTCGCCGTCGCTATCTCCACGCGGTTCTGTAACGACCTGCGCAGGCTTTGAGTGAGGCACCAGAGGAAGATTGTGAGGAATACTTTCCATTGTGTCTGGTCTCTGTGGCTGTAGAAATGAGCTCCGGGGGCGGGGAATCTTTGGAAGGGATAGTCTTCTGGACCGAACGTGGTCTACATGTTTGCGCTGGAGACGACCCTGGACTTGCACCTGGTATGAGATAGGGCCCGTTTGGTGAAAGATTACGCCAGGGACCCACTGAGCACCACCAGCAAAATTCCGAATGAACACTGGGTCACCGGCCGCAAACTGCCGAATCGGCCGATGCTGAGAAAAACCCTGTCCCTGCCGTTCTTGTGTGCGGCGTACTTTTGCGCCAATGTCCGGGAAAACCATGCTAAGGCAGGTGCGAAGTCTCCGGCCCATTAGGAGTTCTGCGGGAGCAACCCCAGTCACCGCATGGGGGGTGGTCCTATACGAAAACAAAAAACGAGCCAGTCTCGTGTCCACTGACCCGGAAGACTGCTTCTTTAGGCCTCGTTTGAATGTCTGCACTGCGAGCTCCGCCAACCTATTTGAAGCCGGATGGTATGGGGCAGTGCGGATATGGCGTATGCCGTTCATCTTCACGAACCTCGCAAACTCCTCACTTGTGAATGGAGTGCCGTTGTCCGTGACCAGCACCTCGGGGAGGACATGCGTACGGAAAGGCAAACGCATCTTCTCAATTGTTGCGCAGGATGTTGTGCCTACCATCTTATGCACCTCTAGCCATTTAGACTGGGCATCGATTAATAGAAGGAACATGGATCCTTGCAAAGGGCCGGCGAAATCCGCATGCAAGCGTGCCCAAGGTCGCCCTGGCCATTCCCAGTGATGTAGGGGCGCGGCCGGCAGAAGCTTCTGATGCTCCTGGCAAATGGAGCAATTTTGGGCCACCTTCTCAATGTCGGTGTCGAGGCCTGGCCACCAGACATAACTCCGGGCCACCATTTTCATTTTGGTCACACCTGGATGCCCATTGTGCAAGTCTCTTAGTATCAGCTCCTGTCCTTTTTCCGGGACAATCACACGCGTCCCTTACAAGAGGATGCCGTCTTCCACGCTGAATTCTGACAGCTTGGAGGAAAATGCCCGCAACTTGCCTGGGAGCTATCTATGCTGCCCACCATACAGGACTATGTGCTGAATCTTTGACAGGACTGGCTCCGTCTGGGTCTACTCACAGATCTGTGATGCCGTGACAGGCAAGGTGTCCATAAAATTTAGGGTTGCAAACACCTCACCGGTCATGGGAGTCAACATGGGGCCGGTCGATAAAGGCAATCGGCTCAGTGCGTCGGCATTCTGGGTTCCTGGTTTGTGCTCCAGAGAATACTCGTATGCAGCGAGCAACAAAGCCCAGCGCTGGATCCTTGCGGAAGCAATGGGCGGTATTGGCTTATCCTCTCTGAAAAGTCCCAGCAGAGGCTTATGATCAGTCACGGTGGTGAAGTGGCGGCCATACACGTACTGGTGGAAACGTTTCACCGCAAAGACCACTGCCAGGCCCTCCTTCTCAATCTGCGCGTACTTTTTTCCCGCTGCAGTCAATATGCGGGAGGCAAAAGCTATCGGCCACTCGGCCCCGTTCTCCAGCTTGTGGGACAGGACGGCCCCAGTACCATACGGGGATGCATCACATGTGACGAGCAATGGCTTTCCAGGATCATAGTGGGTTAGTAACCCAGACAACGACAATTGTTTTACCCACCGGAAAGCGGTTTCTTGTGGCTGACCCCAAACCCAGGTGTGATTCTTCATTAGCAGAAGGTGCAATGGGACGAGCGTAGTTGCCAGATTGGGGGGGGAACTTCCCATAATACTTTACGAGGTCGAGAAAAGAACGAAGGTGTGAAATGTCAGTCGGGGCGGGGGCCTGTTGAATCGTGCAACGGGGTGCAAACCTTCGCTGTCCACCCGATAACCTAGGTAGACTACTTCCTTCGCCTGAAAGACGCACTTTGTACGACGTAAACGGACTCCAGCCTCCGAAAAGCGTCTAAGGACAGCCTCCAGATTTTCCAAATGTTCCTGCTCTGACGTCCCTGTGATCAAAACGTCATCTAAAGTAGACAGTCGGGCAACACGGTGGCTTAGAGGGTTAGCCCTGCTGTCTCACGGCGCCGAGATCCCAGGTTCGATCCCGGCTCTGGGTCACTGTCCGTGTGGAGTTTGCACATTCTCCCCGTGTTTGCATGGGTTTCACCCCCACAAACCAAAGATGTGGATTGGCCATGCTAAATTGGCCCTTAATTGGAAAAAATGAGTGTGTACTCTAAATTTTTAAAAAATAAATCTAAGTAGACAGCGACATGTGGTAAACCTCTCAAAATGCCCTCCATAATGCTTTGAAAAATAGCACAGGCAGAGGATACTCCAAAGGGCAAACGTGTATATTCATACAGGCCCCGGTGTGTATTAATCGTTACATACGGCCGGGAGGCAGGGTCCAGCTCCAACTGTAGGTAGGCGTGACTCATATCTAATTTTGTGAACGAGAGTCCGCCTGCAAGCTTCGCGTAGAGATCCTCTATGCGAGGCATTGGATATCGGTCGAGTCGGGAAGCCGTATTCACTGTAAGTTTATAGTCGCCGCACAAGCGAACTGTGGCCTCTGGCTTCATTACAGGTACAATTGGTGCTGCCCAGTCAGCGAAACGGACGGGCTTGATAATACCCAAAGTCTCCAAACGAGTGAGCTCCCCTTCTACCTTCTCGAGCAAGGCGTAAGGCACCGGGCGAGTGGCGTGGCTCCTGGTTCGACTTGGATATGGGCTACGGCCCCTTTTATTTTCCCCAAACCATGCTGGAATACATCTGGGTATCGTCCTATCACCTCAATCAACCCTCCAGAAACTGTTTGGAGGATGTGCTGCCACTGCAACCGCAAATGGCACAACCAGTCCCGACCCAACTGGGCCCACGGGCCGCGCACTACGATAAGTGGGAAACGCCCCTCCTAGCATCCATAAACAACAGGGGTCATCGTAGTTCCTGCAATGTCCAATGGTTCCCCCGTGTAGGTGGCCAACCTGGCCTGTGTGTCGGTTAATGTAAGGGTCTGTATACCCTGCTTGATGTGGTCGAATGTCCTCTGGGCGACCGTTGCGCCAGTGTCCAACTCCATCTCAAGCAGATGACCATTGAATTATACGGTCACTTTTATGGGGGCCACACGAGGAGCTGCCACACAATGCAGCTGCAGGAAGTCATCCTCCATCTCCACGTCCTCGGGCGCAGTCGCCGCAGGTTCATCCAAATGGTAGGTACGGCCCCTGGGCTGGCCCCAGTTTCGGTTGGAACGACTGCGCCTCTGGTGCCCCCAGGACCGGCGTCTGCGACGGGGTCGGCGCCTACAAGTCTGACATGGACATGGCTCCTCATCCATTGGTTCTGGAAAAGGCTCCCTTCGGGGAGGAATGTCCGACGGCCACTGGCGTCGATCCGGACGTCGCCTCGCCCAAGGTACCGCAGGGGTGCGGGGGAACGTTTTCGGACGGAAGCGGTTGCGCCCCAAGGCATGCACCTCCATTCCCTATAGCTCCTGCACACCTCGTTCTGCGCTCTCTCGGGACAAGACTATTTGTATTGCCTGTTGAAAAGTCAATGTTGGCTCCGCTAACAACTTTCTCTGGGTGGCCGCATTGTTAATGCCGCAAACCAAACGGTCGCGTAACATTTCTGACAATGTCTCACCATAGTCACAGTACTCCGCAATCCTGCTTAGCCTGGATAGAAAGTCGGCAAGGGATTCTCCTGGGGTCCTCTCAGCGGTATTAAACCGGTAACGTTGGACTATCGTGGACGGGACTGGGTTAAAATGTTGCCCCACTAAGTTCATCAAACGTCCGGCGCAGTTGGGTACGTAAGTCTCCTAATCATCCAAACGTATGCGGGCTTCAGGCGGTGAGCAATATGACCACCTGGCGCTCGTTTTCGGTGATGTTGTTTGCCCGGAAATAGTAACGTATCCGTTGTGTGTACTGGTTCCAGCTTTCCAGCGCAGCATCAAAAACATCCAAACTTCCGTACAGAGGCATGGTGTAATAGAAAACAACTTCCAACCTGTATCCAACAAAAATCCAGGGAGGTGGCTTCAGCAGTGTAGACAGCTATTCACTTTAACCCTCGTTGCCAGTTTTGAGGGCCATGAAGAATCCATCACAAGTTTTAAAGATACAAAGAAATAACATTTATTTACAATAACATATATATTATATATATATACAATGGCAGCAACAACTTTCCTTGCTGCTCACTCCTCCCTGGCTGGTTCCAAACTGGCCAGCTTTATTTATGCAGGGAGTCTGCTAATGATTTCTCCGCCCCCCCCCCCTCATTGGGGCAGCTCATACTCCCACAGGATTGTGGGATTGTCATTAGTCCCCAGCCAATGGTAAGCAGGCAGGTTATAACAGACACCCAGATCCCTCTGCACCTCTGAACTCTGCAATCTCTCACCATTTAGATAATATTTTTTATTTCTTCCTGCCAAAATGGACAATTTCACATTTACCAACATTAGACTCCATTTGCCAGATTTTTGTACACTTACTTAACCTATCCATATCCCTTTTGTAGCCTTTGTCTTGTCTCTTTTCTTTAGGTGGTGATGGGTTTTCCATGTGTTTTCTGCTATTTTTAAGCTTTACACTCATATTATTAAGTCTCCGCACTCCAGACTGTATGTTATCCTCTATCTAAGCTGGGCAGCATGGTAGCACAAGTGGATAGCACTGTGGCTGCACAGCGCCAGTGTCCCAGGTTCGATTCCCCACTGGGTCACTGTCTGTGTGGCGTCTGCACAATCTCCCCGTGTCTGCGTGGGTTTCCTCCGGGTGCTCCAGTTTCCTCCCACAGTCCAAAGACATGCAGGTTAGGTGGATTGGCCATGATAAATTGCCCTCAGTGACCAAAAAAAAAGGTTTGGAGGGGTTATTGGGTTACGGGGATGGGGTGGAAGTGGGGGCTTAAGTGGGTCGGTGCAGACTCTATGGGCCGAATGGTCTCCTTCTGCACTGTATGTTCTATGTTCTAAGCAGACTGCTGGCACTTGCTCAAAAAAAAAGCCTGCATGCCCCAGCACCTCTTGGAAATCATTTGTTTCCTGTGACAGACCAACCTCTGCAACTGTACACTGGAATAGATCTTCCACAGGAATCGCATCTAACGGATACCAAACTGGACAAAGCCAATGGTTCTGATCACAGACCCTCCGTATAGTACAAGCACAGCCAACAGAAGAACTGGCAGAACTTCAGAATACATTCTAAAAGCTTATTTAAAAAAAAGAAAATCATAGAACTATGAGTAACATTCAGTCAAAACACTCTAAAGTAGGGGCCTGGATGCCAATTTCTGTGACACTGGCCAAAAATAATCTACCCAATTCTACAGACAAAATATCATAAAGAGCCAACCTGCTGTTCATTTAGTGTGTGGAGTTTTGCCATGATTATTCAGAAGAATGTGTTAACCCTGGCTACATGGCAGTATCGATTCTGTGGCATTTATTTTCCAAGAAGGACTGGGATTGATAGCAGAGAAGGAGGGGAGGTGATTGAGAGATTTGCATGTATTCACTTGGGAAAAGACAACGTAACAAATGTGTTGCAGACAGCAACTCAAAGGCAGCTTCAGGTGGTGTCTTGAACCACTTGTAACTTAAAAAACATAAATGATCAAAATGCCGAAGGAGTAGCTGGTTAGTTAAATGAGAGGGGAAAGAATATAAAGATATATTGGGAGGGAGCTCACATGCAGTGAAAATACCAGCACAGATTAGTTAGGCTGAAGGGCCAGTGTGTATTAATTCTGTGCTGTTAATTTATCAATTCCGGTTCCCTATTCTGAGGAAGCGAAAAGAAAACTGTTAGACTGAGTAGAGAAGCACCAAATAATGGGGGTGGGGATGGAGAGGGTGTAGACGATGATAGAACAGGTAGGGATGATAGATGGAATGGGCCGCAATGGCTGATTGGCCTTTCCTTACCCCAAACTTTGTTTCAGGTGGAGACATTAATATGTTAATATAATGAACCGAAGACTTGGGGTGGGTGGGGGGAGAGAGAGAGGGAACAAAACATACTTCCAGAAAGCACAAAAAACATACTTCCAGAAAGCACAACATGTAGAGAACAAACAACCATCAGGGATTCTTAAAGGCTTCAGATGGAGCCTCGTCTTTTTACTTGAGAAAACTGGTCATTCGTAAGACAACAAAATATATCTCAAAACAATTAAAATGGAATCCTGGCTTTAAGCCACCAGCTGACTTATGGGACCCAAACATGTCCTATTTCAGGCATATCAATTCAATCCATTTTACAGGAAAAAAAGATACATGCTGCTGAAGCTTTTTGTCTTGCGCTCATCAGATACATTTGCACGAATAACAAATTTCAAACGGAACAATGTATCCTGCATGGAAGGAAAGCTTCGATGCCATGTCTTTTTTTCAGCAATACCCAGTTCATTTTACTGTGAATATGATAAATCAGTACCTTAGACTTGCAAATAACCAAGGCCCCAGCATGAATCGCTGTGGTACTCCACTATAATTGGGGAGGGCACGGTGCCACAGTGGTTAGCACTGTTGCCTCACAGCGCCAGGGACCTGGGTTCAATTCCAATCTTGGGTGACTGCGAATTATCCCCGTGTCTGCGTGGGTTTTCTCCGGGTGCTCAGATTTCCTCCCGCAGTCTAGATGCGCAGGTTATGCTAAATTGCCTCTTAGAATCCCAAAGCTTTTTTAAAATATTTTTTTAATTAAAGTTTTCATAATAAATAGTAATAATCCTAACACAGCAAAATAGAGTGAACATTAACATAGTGCAAAAAGAATCCCAAAGTTAGAAGGATTCTCTTCGAGGGTCGGTGCAGACTCAATTGGTCGATGGCCGCCTTCTGCGTCGTACGGATTCTATGATTCAAGTTACAGTTTGCTAACCTGAAAATTGTCCTGTTAGTTAACCAGTCCTCTATCCACCTGGACAAATCAGACATGCTGCCTGAGATGTTACATAAAACAAATACTTGCATAAAAGGAGGGAGAACCAGGGCACAATTAAATGTCCTTGATCATTAATGCCTGTATCGATCCCTGTGCCCAAACGCATCTCAATTCATTGTAAATGCTCTGCCCAATGCTAGAGACGATCACAAAAATATCCTGCAATTAAACCAATTTTAAAAAGGTGTAAAATTATGTCTAGAATTTTAGTGCAACAGGCAATATTTGATTTGTTATAAAAAAAAGAGAGACCCGCACTGCATTTGACTCAATGGCATTACCATTGCTGAATCCCTCTATCAACATCCTGGGAGTTACCATTGACTAGAGTCTGAATTGGACCAGCCGTAAAAACTGAGGTTATAAGGGGATTCTGCAAGGAGTAACTCCCCTCCAGACTCCCTAAAGTCTGTCCATCAGCTGCAAGGTAGAAGTCAGGAGTGTGCTGGAATACTCTCCAATTTCCAAGAAGAGTGCAGCTCCAACAACACCCACGAAGATTGACACCATTCAGGATAAAGCAGTTTGCTTCATTAGCACCCCATCTACCACCTTCAACATTTACTCACTCCAATGTAACAGTGCTAGCAGTGTGTACCATCTACAAAATGTACTGCAGCAACACACCCAAGTTCCTTTCACTACACCATCCAAACGTGTGATCGCTATACCTAGAAGGTCAAGGACAGCAGAAGTATGGCATACCAGTGAGAAAAGCAAGTGTTTACCTATGTGACCAGGGGAAAACATGGGGTGTAGAAGTGGAGAGATAGGGAAATTGGCATTTGTATGTTAGAAGCCGGATCCACAGGGTGGGTAACATCAAAGGGAAATAATATGTTCATAGCACAATAACTAGAGAAAAGGACACTAGGGCAGCTATCACACCCACACTCAACTGCAGAAAACAATCTCCCATGAAAAACAAAGTTATTGAAAGAGCAGCTGGTTAAAATCAAAAACATGAACCGAGAAGATCATCCCCTCGCTGAAACTGAAGACGGTTTTCCCAAAGGTGGACAAATAACCTATGCGTCGTAACTATCTGCTGGATTTAACTCAAATTATATAATAGTTTGCATCTCAGAGTTCAGGAAACAAAAGGGAGACTTCATGTAATACTCTGTGTGTGTGTGTATAGCCATCAATGTAGTTAAAGGTATTATAGTCCTTTTGTCATAGGTTTTTCTTTTCAGTTAATGAATATTCTTTATTAAATTGACCACAAAACGACTGGACTATTCCTCCCTTGTTTGCATATCTTTTCTCAGTTACCAAATTGAAAACATACACACTAAGAACCGGTGTTCAAAGTTACCCTTGTGGTTTTGTGATGCCTTTGTATTTAACATCATCAGGGTTCTTTGATTTGATTTGTCACATGTACCGAAGTACAATGAAAAGTATTTTTCTGCGGCCGAGGGAACGTACACAGTACGTACATAGTAGACAAAAGAATAATCTACAGAGAACATTGACAAATGGTACATCGACAAACATTGGTTAAAGTGCGGAACAAGGGGACAAACAAAGCAAATACATGAGCAAGAGCAGCATAGGGCATCATGAATAGTGTACTGACAGGGAATAGATCAGTCCGAGGGGGAGTCGTTGAGGAGTCTTGTAGCTGAGGGGAAGAAGCTGTTCCTATGTCTGGATGTGCGAGTCTTCAGACTTCTCTACCTTCTGCCTGATGGAAGGATCTGGATGAAGGCAATTCTTGGGTGGGAGGGGTCTCTGATAATGCAGTCTGCCTTCCTGAGGCAGCGGGAGGTGTATACAGAATCAATGTGGGGGTGGCAAGCTTGTGTGGTGCATTGGGCTAAGTTCACCACACTCTGCAGTTTCTTGCGATCTTGGACTGAGCAGCTGCCATACCAGGCTGTGATGCAGCCGGATAGGATGCTCTCTATCGCACATCTGTAGAAGTTTGGGAGAGTCGATGCAGACATGCCAAATTTCTTTAGCTTCCCTAAGTTCCGTAACAACTATCACCTGCACTATCCCCTCCAGGTCACTCACCAGCCCGACTTGAAAATATCTCACTGTTCATTCACTGACACTGGATCAAAATACTGGAACTCCCTCCCCAACAGCACTGTGGGTGTACTACACCACATGGACTGCAGCAGTTCAAGAAAGCAGCTCACCATCACCTTCTCAGGATAATTAGGGATGGGCAATAAATGCTGGCCTAGCCAGCGATGCCCACATCCCATGAATGAAAAACACTGTTGCTTCACAGCGCTAGGGTCCCAGGTTCAATTCCCGGCTTGGGGTCACTGTCTGTGCGAAGTCTGCACGTTCTCGCCGTGTCAGCGTGGGTTTCTTCCGGATGCTCCGGTTTCCTCCCACAAGTCCTGAAAGACATGCTGTTAGGTGAATTGGGCATTCTAAATTCTCCCTCTGTGACCCGAACAGGTGCCGGAATGTGGCGACTAGGGGATTTTCACAGCAACTTCATTGCAGTATTAATGTAAGCCTACTTGTGACACTAATAAAGATTATTATTGAATTTAAAAACTGCACAAGGAAAGGATGTGTACGACCTTATAGAATGCCTTTTGGAAATTCAAATATACGACATAGATTGGTTCCTAGTTTATTCCATCCTCAAAGAACCCTAAAATTTGTTACAAAACCATGTTGATTCTACTTGATTGTATTATGATTTTTGTATTATGATTTTCTAAATATCCTATTAATACTGCATTAATAATAGACTCCAGCATTTTCCCAATGACACATGCTTGACTAGCAATTTCCTGCTTTCTGTCCCCTTCGGTTTGTGAATAGGGGTGGTTAGGACATTTGCATTTTTCCAAACCTTTCCAGAATCTAGGGAATTCCAAAAGATGACAACCAACCACTTTATCTGCAGCCATTTCTGTTAAGACCGTAGGATGTAGGTCATAAGATCCAGGCGACTTATCAACTCCACCCTCATGAGCTTTCCCAAGACTTCTTCCTCCAGCCATTTTGATTATTTTAGGTTTCTCCCTCCCTTTTGTCCCTTGCACTTTGAGAAACAAAAGTTGATTATTCAAGTCAATAACCCTTCATCAATTCTGAACCTCTCCCAAGAGAGAGCTTCTGCCTATGGAGTGTTTTCCAGCATTTGTTTTTATGTTACTATTCAATTAGATAAGTGTCCAGCGTTGCCAAAAACTGTTCTTTCTAGATTTCTAAGAGAATCGGGTTTGCAAAGACGAGAGTGGAAACAGGTCAACTGGAAACTCCTTCATCAAAGGGAACTGAAATAGCTCGAAAACCATGGCAATGCAAAATGAAGCCCGCAGGTCTCAAGTGAATTGAAAGGCACACAATGAAGCAAAGGCAAAGTGGCTAAGCGGTCACATGCAAGGACAAATCTGATCAAAACAAAAACAGTGAAAGAGTATTGTTCTTAGGAGAATAGGGGTTGGAATCAAGCTCAGCTCAAGGCAACATCGAAGAGGCCAAACTGTCAATGGGTCCCAGGGTGGAAGAGTCAATTAATAGGGGACATGGTAAGACGTCTTACAACACCAGGTTAAAGTCCAACAGGTTTGTTTCGAATCACAGCTTTCGGAGCTCCTTCCTCATGGATGAAGAGGTGGGTTCCAGAAACATTTATATAGACAAAGTCAATGATGCAAAGCGATACTTTGAATGCGAGTCTTTGCAGGTAATTAAGTCTTTACAGGTTCAGACGGAGCAACTGGAGAGAGGGATAATCACAGGTTAAAGAGGTGTGAATTGTCTCAAGCCAGGACAGTTGGTAGGATTTCGCAAGCCCAGGCCAGATGGTGGGGGGGTGAATGTAACGCAACATGAATCCAAGGACCCAGTTGAGGCCGTACTCATATGTGCGGAACTTGGTTCTAAGTTTCTGCTCAGCGAATTCTGCGTTGTCGCGCGTCCTGAAGGCCGCCTTGGAGAACGCTTACCCAAAGATCAGAGGCTGAATGCCCTTGACTG
This sequence comes from Scyliorhinus torazame, assembly GCF_047496885.1. Classification (NCBI taxonomy): domain Eukaryota; kingdom Metazoa; phylum Chordata; class Chondrichthyes; order Carcharhiniformes; family Scyliorhinidae; genus Scyliorhinus; species Scyliorhinus torazame. The sequence goes on from NC_092710.1 coordinate 333,436,871, forward strand.
CTGAAGGGTTCCCCGACTGGAAGGGAACATTTCTGCCTGGCGATTGTCGCGCAATGTCCTTTCATCCGTTGTCGCAGCGTCTGCATGGTCTCGCCAATGTACCACGTTTCAGGACATCATTTCCTGCAGCGTACAAGGTAGACAACGTTGGCCGAGTCGCACGAGTATGTACCACATGCCTGGTGGTACCCATATCGATGATCTGGCACGTCTTGCAGAGATTGCCATGGCCAGATTGTGGGGGTGTCGTGGTTGCTGTTCTGAAGGCTGACATAGGGGACATAGTTTAAGGTGCAAGGGGCAAAGTTTAGAGGAGATGTGAGAGGGAGTTTTTTTTTTTCATTTCCACAGAGGGTAGTGGGTGCCTGGAACTCGCTGCTAGAGGAGGTGGTGGAAGCAGGGATGATAATGATGGTTAAGGGGCGCCTTAACAAATACATGAATAGAATGGGAATAGTGGAATACGGACCCCAGAAGTGTAGAAGGTTTTAGTTTGGGTGGGAAGGGAACAATAGGTGGGAGACTATCTGGCGCCAGGGATGGGGGCCACCAAGCTAGCTGGGCGGGCTAGCTTACGGAAGCATAGTGGGGTTTATTAAATGTTTGGTTTATTAAAGGGGTTGGGTTACAGAGTGTTGTTACTGGGGGTGGGGGGGGGGGGGGAAAGAGGGGGAGAAAATGTTCTGCTGACGAGGGAGGGACTTGGGCTAAGGGACAGAGAGGAGGTTGGAGCGGAGGCTGCCTGGGAGTGGGTGGAGGGGGGGTGGATCCATGGAGATTTGGGCAGCTGAGGGTGAAGGTGTTCTCCTTCTACTCCTTTATTTTGAGCAGGGCCTTAGTGGCAAGGGTGGTGGACACGGGGTACTCGGCGATCACAATCTCAGACCACGCTCCACACTGGGTTGACCTGTAGGTTAGTAAAGATAGCAACCAGTGCCCGCACTGGAGGTTAGATGTGGGACTTTTGGCTGACGAAGCGGTGCGCGAGCGGCTGAGGAAACGTATTCAGAACTACCTGCAGGTCAACGACACGGGGGAAATTTCGGCAGCCGTGGTCTGGGAAGCACTGAAATCGGTGGTCAGAGGGGTACTGATACCGATGCAGGCCCATAGGGAGAAGGTGGACAGGGCAGAGACGGTAAAGGAGATACTACAGATCGATAGGAGGTATGCAGAGACCCCAGAGGCAGGGCTTTTAAGGGAACGGCGGAGGCTACAGGCTGAGTATGGCTTGTTAACCACAGGGAGGGAGGTGGAGCAGCTGAGAAAGGCGAGGGGAGGGATCTATGAGTATGGAGAGAAGGCCAGCAGAATGCTTGCACAGCAGCTTAGAAAGAGGGAGGCAGCCAAGGAGATAGGGAAAGTAAATGGCAGAGATGGGAACCTGGTTGGAGATTCAGCAGGGGTGAATAAGGCGTTTAGGGATTTCTACAATAGGCTGTATAGGTCGGAGCCCCCTATGGGGCCGGAGGGGATGAGGCACTTCTTGGGGGGGGGGGGGCTGAATTTCCCAAAGGTGGACGGGGAGCTGGTAGAAGGGCTGGGGGCAACTGGAGAAGGCGCTAGCGGAACAGGAGGAACACCAGATGGTGGAGGAGATGGAGGTGGGGATGCTGAGGGACCGGCAAAAAAAAGGCTGCTGGAACAGGTAGAGAATCTGGAGAACAGGTCCCATAGGCAGAACCTAAGGATTGTTGGCCTCCCGGAGGGGGTGGATTCCGGGGAGTTTGTGGCGAACATGTTCCAGAAGCTGCTGGGGAGATGGGGCTTTCCCCCGACCGTTGGAGGTGGATTGGGCATACAGAGCGCTGGTGAGGAAGCCGCTGCAGGGAGACCCCCCTCGGGCGATGGTGGTCAGGTTCCACAGGTACCTGGGTAAGGAGCGCATTCTCCAGTGGACCAAGCGCACGCGGAGCTGTAAGTAGGACAACAGCATTCTGCAGGTGTTCCAAGATCTAAGCCTGGAGGTGGCCAAGAGGAGGGCAGGCTTTAATCAAGTCAAGTCGATCCTGTTCAAGAAGCAGGTTAAGTTCGGACTGGTGCCAGCTTGAGAACATTCTGCTCTAAGTTTGAGAAACTGTTTTTCCTGTTCGTTTTAAATGCTGTTTGCACTGATTTATTCGTTTGTTCGTTTTCATTCTTGGCTTTTCTCTTTGATAATTGTGTTTTGGTTAAGAAGGGGAAAGTAGTTAAAACATTATTCGATTTCGGTGGGTTTTTTGTGTTGTGAGGGGGATGGTGGTGGGGATTTTTGATTTTGTATTCTTTTGAGTAGTATTACTTTGATCTGTATTATGTTGAGAGTTTGGCTTTGTTTTTCTTTATACCGACTTTGGTTGGCATCTGTTTCTTAAAGTGGGTGGTTGTTGGGGCTGGGATGATGAGGGCTATGGTTTCAAGGGACGGGGGAGGGCAGGTAGGTAACAATAGGTGGGAGACATGCTGGTGCTGGAGCAGTGGGCCACCAGGCTAGCTGGGTGGGCTCATCTGCGGGAGCACAGTGGGGGGGGGGGGGGGTATACAATCAGATTAGGGATGGGGTCAGGTTACAGAGTGTTGTTGCAAGGGGTGTGGGGGGGGTTTGTTCGGCTGACGAGGAAGCGATTTGATTTTAGAAGCGGAGGAGTTCGGGGATGGGCGCTGCCAGGAGGCAGAGCTACAGAGGTGCGGGGCAGGAGGCAGGCCCAGGAAAGGGGATGGCTGACCGGCAAGGGGGGGGACGCGGTGCCCCCCAACTAGGCTGGTCACGTGGAACGTTAAGAGGGCTAAATGGGCCGGTGAAGAGCGCAAAAGTGTTCGCGCATCTTAGGGCTTTAAAGGCGGACATGATAATGTTGCAGGAGACGCACCTGAAGATAGCGAACCAGATTAGGTTGAGGAAGAGCTGGGTTAGTCAGGTATTCCACTCAGGGCTCGATACTAAGATCAGGGGGGGTCGCGATTCTGGTGAACAAGCGGGTGCAGTTTGAGGTGGGGAGTATTGTTTCGGATGGGGGAGGTCGCTACGTTATGGTGAGAGGAAGGTGGTCTTGGTCAACATATATGCGCCAAATTAGGATGATGCGGATTTCATAAAGAGAGCATTGTGGATAGCACAATTGCTTCACAGCTCCAGGGTCCCAGGTTCAATTCCGGCTTGGGTCACTGTCTGTGCGGAGTCTGCACATCCTCCCCGTGTGTGCGTGGGTTTCCTCCGGGTGCTCCGGTTTCCTCCCACAGTCCAAAGATGTGCAGGTTAGGTGGATTGGCCATGATATATTGCCCTTAGTGTCCAAAATTGTCCTTAGTGTTGGGTGGGGTTACTGGGTTGTGGGGATAGGGTGGAGGTGTTGACCTGGGTAGGGTGCTCTTTCCAAGAGCCGGTGCAGACTCGATGAGCTGAATGGCCTCCTTCTGCACTGTAAATTCTATGATCTATGATAATCCGGGCTCACAGGGACAAGGCGGACAGGGCAGAGACGGACCGACTGTTAGCAGAAATCCTGCAGATTGACAGGAGGTATGCGGGGACCCCGAGTGCGGAGCTCTTGAGGGAACGGAGGAGGTTGCAGGCGGATTTTGGGATGATGTCCATGGGTGAGGCAGTGGAGCAGCTGAGAAAGGCGAGGGGTGCGGTATAGGAACATGGAGAGAAATCCAGCAGGATGCTGGCTCAGCAGCTTAGAAAGAAGGAGGCGGCTAGAGCAATAGGTAAACTGGTGGATGGAGGCAGTAACTCGGTAGGGGATGCGGCGGGTGTGAATAGAGCTTTCAAGGACTTTTATAGCAAACTCTATAGCTCGGAGCCCCCTGCAGGGCCAGAGGGGATGAGACGCTTCTTGGACGGCCTGACATTCCCAAAAGTGGGCAGGGAGCTAGTAGAAGGGCTGGGCGCCCCGATCAGAGCTGAGGAGATATTAGAGGGCTTAAAGGCCATGCAGTCAGGTACAGCCCTGGGGTCGGATGGTTTTTAATGAGGCAAACGACAGAGGGGTGTTGCCCCAGACGATGTCGCAGGCTACCATCTCCTTGATTTTAAAACGGGATAAGAACCCGGAGTCGTGTGGGTCTTATAGGCCGATCTCCCTTCTTAACATGGATGCCAAACTGCTAGCAAAGCTTTTGGCCACTAGGATTGAGGATTGTGTGCCGAGTGTTATTAGGGAGGACCAAACAGGGTTCGTTAAAGGTAGGCAACTGGTGGCGAATATAAGAAGTTTGCTCAATGTGATCATGATGCCCCCAGAGGGAAAGGAGGTGGAGGTAGTGGTGGCAATGGACCCAGAGAAGGCATTTGGCCGGGTAGAGTGGGACTACTTATGGGAGGTGCTGGGACGGTTTGGATTTGGGGTGGGTTTCATCGACTGGGTCAGGCTGCTATGTCAGGCCCCGGAGGCGAGTGTGAGGACAAACAGGACGACATCCGCATATTTTAAACTGCACCGCGGGACGAGACAGGGGTGTCCTCTCTCCCCACTGCTGTTTGCGCTAGCTATACAGCCGCTGGCAATTGCTCGGAGGGCTTCAGAGGGTTGGAAGGGGCTGGTTCGGGGGAGGGTGGAGCATAGGGTTTCATTGTATGCAGATGACCTGCTGTTGTACGTTTCAGACCCGATGGCAGGGATGGACGGAATCATGGCGACCCTGGGGGAATTCGGCCGGTTTACGGGGTACAAATTGAATATGACAAAAAGTGAAATGTTTGTAGTTCAGGAGAAGGGCCAAGGGGACTGTCTGAGGGAGCTGCCGTTCCAGTTAGTTGGGAACAGTTTCAGGTACCTGGAAATACAAGTGGCACGGGATTGGGTCGACTGCACAAACTGAACCTGTCCTGGCTGGTAGATCATATGCGAGGGGAGTTTCGGAGGTGGGATGCGCTCCCGTTGTCGTTAGCTGGGAGTACAGACAGTTAAAATGACGGTCCTCCCGAGGTTCTCAGTCGTGTTCCAGTATCTCCCTATTTTCATTCCATGTTCCTTTTAAGAGGGTAAGCAAGATCATTTTGGGCTTTGTATGGGCGGGCAAGTCCCCGCGAGTGAAGAGGGTGATGCTCGAGCGGAACAGGGAGGGAAGGGGGGCTTGCACTGCTGAATTTCAGCAACTATTATTGGGCGGCTAACATAGTCATGATAAGGAAGTAGGTGGTGGGGGGGGTCGACCTGGGAGCGGGTGGAGGCAGCCTCATGCCAGGTACCAGTCTGGGAGCGTTGGTGACGGTGCCTCTGCCGTTCCCACCGGCGTGCTTCTCCACCAGTCCTGTAGTGGTGGCGGCCCTTCGGATCTGGGGACAGTAGAGGAGGCACGCGGGAGCTATGGGAGCATTGGTCTGGTCCCCGATATGTGAGAACCACCGGTTTGCCCCGGGGAGGTTGACCGGGGGGGGGGGGTTTCGGGTATGGCGGAGGGCGGGGATTGAGCGGATGGGAGATTTGTTTTTGGAAGGGAGCTTCCCTAGCTTGGGGGCACTGGAGGTCAAGTTTGGGTTGACGAGGATTCCGGTATATTCAGGTGTGGGGCTTTTTGCGCAGGCAGGTGCGGTCCAGGCAAGGAGACAGGAGAGGCGATTGGGGGAGCTGCTGTTTAGATTAGTAGGGGGAAGCTTTAGGTACCTAGGCATTCACGTGGCGCGGGAATGGGACCGGCTGCATAAAATAAATCTGGCCCGACTAGTAGACCAAACGAAGGATGATTTTCGGAGATGGGATGCGCTCCCGTTGTCATTAGCTGGGAGGGTGCTGACGGTGAAGATGACGGTCCTCCCGAGATTCCTGTTCGTGTTTCAGTGTCTCCCCATCTTTATTCCGCGGCCCTTTTTTAAAAGGGTCAACAAAGTGATCACTGGCTTCGTTTGGGTGGGCAAGACCCCACGAGTAAGGAAGGTAATGCTTGAGCAGAGTCGGGGAGAGGGCGGACTGGCGCTGCCAAATTTTAGTAACTATTACTGGGCGCGAATATATTTTTTTCATATAAATTTAGAGTATCCAATTAATTTTTTCCAATTAAGGGGCGTGTTCAATTAATAGCGTGTTCAATCCACCTACCTTGCACATCTGTGTGTTGTGGGGGCGAAACCCATGCAAACACGAGGAGAATGTGCAAACTCCACACAGACAGTGACCCAGAATTAAACCTGGGACCTCGGCGTCGTGAGGCTACAGTGCTACCACTGCGCCACCGTGCTGCCCTGGGTGTCGAATATAGCCATGATCAGGAAGTGGTGGTGGGGGAGGGTCGGTATGGGAGCGTATGGAGGCGGCTTCATACAAGGGCACCAGTCTGGGGGCGTTGGTAACTGCGCCTCTGCCGGCATGGTACTCCACGAGCCCCGTGGTGGCGGCGGCCCTGAGAGTCTGGGGGCAATGGAGGAGACATGTGGGAGTAGAGGGAGCATCAGTCTGGTCCCCAATCTGTAATAATCACCGGTTTGCTCCAGGAAGTATGGATGGGGGGTTGCGGATATGGCGGCGAGCAGGGATTGAGAGGATGGGGGATAGGTTTATAGAGGGGAGATTTCCGAGTGTGAGGGTGTTGGAGGAGAAGTTTGGGTTGGCGAGGGGAAACAGATTCAGGTATCTGCAGGTGCGGGACTTCCTACGTAAACAGGTGTCAACCTTCCCGCTCCTACCGCTAAGGGGGATTCAGGACAGGGTAGTTTCCAGAGGGTGGGTAGGAGAAGGGAGCGTCTCGGACATTTACAAGGAACTTATGGGGTCAGAGGAGACACAGACCGAGGAGCTGAAGCGCAAGTGGGAGGGAGGAGCTGGGAGGAGAGATAGAGGATGGTCTATGGGCAGACGCGTTGAGTAGAGTCAACATGTGCCAGGCTCAGCCTGATACAATTTAAGGTCGTTCACCGGGCTCACATAACAGTGGCCCGGATGAGCAGATTCTTTGGGGTGGAAGACCGGTGTGCAAAATGTGCAGGAGGACCAGCGAACCATGTCCACATGTCCTGGGCATGTCCGAAGCTTAGGGGATTCTGGCAGGGGTTTGCAGATGTCATGTCCATGGTGTTAAAAATAAGGGTGGCACTGAGTCCAGGGGTGGCGATTTTCGGGGTGTCGGAAGACCCGGGAATCCAGGAGGAGAAAGAGGCAGACGTTCTGGCCTTTGCTTCCCTGGTAGCCCGGAGACGGATACTATTAGCTTGGAGGGACTCAAAGCCCCCGAAGTCGGAAACCTGGCTATCGGACATGGCTAGCTTTCTCTGTTTGGAGAAAGTCAAGTTCACCTTGAGAGGGTCACTGTTAGGGTTCGCCCGGAGGTGGCAACCGTTCGTCGACTTCTTAGTGGAAAATTAATCGTCAGTAGAAGCGGGGGGGGGGGGGGTTAGTTTAGCTTAGAGTAGGGGGGTTAATAAAGGTGGGACCGGTAAGGGAGGGAGATGGCTTTTGCACTATGTTTATAGTTTCATGTACAATCTTTATTTTGTTGTTGTTATAACACCAAAAATACCTCAATAAATGTTCATTAAAAAAAAATATTGGCTAAGGCACCGGGGGTAACTTTGCTGCTTTTCTTTGAAATAGTGCCATGGGATCCTTTACATTCATCCAAGCAGGCAGGTGTTTAATGTCTCATCCAAAAGACAGCACCTCTGACAGTGCAGCACTCCACAAGTACTGCATTGGGAATGCCAGCCTTGATTTCTGTGCTCAAGCCCTGAAATGGGACTTGTATCCGGAATCCTGTGATTCAGAGGCAGGAATGTTACCAACTGATCTGTGGTTGATACAAACATACACTGCATCAGGTAGGTCAAGGATGACTCCCAGCATGCCAACTTTTAAATTACAACCTCACATCAGCTTTCACTCCACTAAATTACACCCAAGTTACCAATAAAGCAAGGTGTCAATGTAGATACGGGTATGTTTCTGAATAGAATCAAGAGTTGTCAAACCAGACTTAGCTGCTGGCTCTGTTGACATTCACCAAAGCTGTACTCAGCAAGATTCTTGTCCATATTAAACAACTCATTAGGATCAGGGATTGCTCCCATGGAGGAGATCGGCTTTTATGGTATCAATGTCAAGAAGAGCAACAGGACAAGACAGAGAAATTTTAGGTCGAAACCCACCACTGCAGTTAGTGGAATTTAAATTCAGTTAATAAAATCAGGAATTTAAAACTAGTCTCAGCAATGGTGACCATGAAACCATCAATTGTCATAAAAGCCCATCTGATTCGCTAATGTCCTCGAGGGAAGGAAATCGGTCATCCAGACCCAGATCCCAACTCCAGACCCACAGCAATGTGGTCGATTCTCAATTTCCCTCACTCAATTAGGGATCGGCAACAAATACAGGCCTTGCCAGGACTCCCAGATATTGGGTTAATTAGCTGCACATTCATAGATTAGATAAAATGAGTGCATGTTTCAAGATGAGTAGACGATCAGAAAAAAAAGTTACAGATGTTCCCAAGAAAACAGGTCCACATCTGGCAGATGTAATTTATTATATTGTTAAAAAAACATCGCTTTTTTAATTGTTATGGGCCAGGGTTTAGAGAACCCCAAAGTGTATCATGGAGTTCATCTGACCCACAACTTTTACTAAATTGTGGTATGGGGAGCACACGGCCCACTCTACAGGTGGGGTACAGCAGAAATGGAAAAGTATTTTTTAAAGTAAAACAATGTTTATTCTATGAACTCAAGTTAACTTTTTAAAAACAGTGAACATCTTAGCAACCATCAATTCAAATACAACCCCCAAAGAATACAACACTAAGTAATCCTTAATAACTTCCCAAACAACATCCAGAAGACAAAAGAAACCCCTTTTAACAGAAGCACATTAGGTTTACATTCACTACTGAGAACATTTATAATTCTGAATTCACCAAATGATCAAGAGATAGTCTTTTCATGGCAGAGAGATCAACAGTACACCTGCTCTGTCTGGCTTCAGCTCCAACACTGAAAACGAAACTAAAACACACCCTGCAGCAAACAGCGTAAAACAAAAGTAAAAAGCGGACAGACAGCCCAGCTCCACCCACTTTCTGACATCACTGCAGTAATATGAACAGCCAAAAATTTCTGAAAGCGACATTCTCCATGACACCTCCCCCAAAGAAAAAAAACCCATCAACTTCAAGGTGGTTTCATTTTAACCTTTTCACTATCATTTAAGAAATGCACACAGTAAATTTACTTTTTCCTTTCAAAAAACAACACACGCAAACAGGTATAATAATGCAGTCCATTTTTTTTCTTCTTCCTCCAACTGGAACTGCTTCCATTCATCACATTCGTGACAAAGCATCGGCGATCACGTGTTCTCGTCCTGCCACATGTACTATTTTAAAATGAAATGGCTATAACAATAAACTTCAGCAAAACAGCCTTGCATTGTTATTCCGGAATTGCTCCAAAAACATCAACGGATTATGATCAGTATATATAACGGTGTCAGGCGGATTGCTGGTCACATAAATGTGAAAATGTTGCAAAGATAGCACCAAACTCAAAGGTCGAATACTTTTTCTGGTGAGAATTTAATTTCTTTGAAAAATAACCAATAGGCCGCTCTAGCCCTTCGTCGCCGTCTTGTAGAAGCACCGCACCTACATCCACATCACTCGCATCAACTGCCACTTTGAATGGTTTGGTATAATTTGGGATGGCTAACACAGGAGCAGTGGTTAACACAGCCTTCAGGCCGTCAAATGCCTGTTGACACTCCGCTGTCCACTGGAATTTGTTATGCTTCTTGAGCAAGTCCGTCAGTGGAGCGACCACACTGCTAAAATACGGTACAAATTTCTGGTAAAATCCACTCATACCAAGAAATCGCATTATTTCCCGTTGTGTCGAGGGTATTGGAAACTTTTGTTTTCACATCCCGTGGGACCAATCGACCCTGTCCGATTGTATGGCCAAGGAAAGTGACTTGGGTCTTTCCAAATTCACTTTTGGCTAGGTTTATCACCAAACCCGCCTCCTGAAGTCGATCGAAGAACTCCATCAGATGTTTTTTAAATGTTCTGTCCATGTCTGGCTGAAAATGACCAGATCGTTGATGTATACCGCACAATTGGGTAATCCTGAAATGACCTTGTTAGTTAACCGTTGAAACTTTGAATTGGTATATACTATCTGGAGTCACAAAAGCTGAAATCTCCTTCGCCCTTTCGGATAAAGGTACCTGCCAGTAACCTTTAAGTAAATCCAGTTTAGAAATAAAAGCTAATTGTCCCATTTTCTCAATGCAATCCTTCAAACGTGTGATAGGATAAGTGTCCGTTCTTGTAACTGCATTAACCTTTCTAAAATCCACTCACAACTGTTGGGTACCATTTGGTTTAGGTACCATCACTATGGGTGAGCTCCATTGGCAGCAACCCACTTCAATAATACCATTTTCAAGCATACTCTCAATCTCTTTGTTAACCTGTGCCAATGTTAAAGGATTAAGTCTATATGGATGTTGTTTGATCGGAACAGCATTTCCCACATCTACATCATGTATAGCCATTTTAGTACTTCCCAAATTATCTCCACAAACCTGCCCATGTGATATTGATAACTCGTTCAGGTGAGTCCGTTTTTCCTCTGGAAGGTAACTCAACAATTTATCCCATTTTTTAAGAACATCCTCGTTTTCCAATTTAATTTGAGGTATGTCAAATTCAGTCATCTGGATTTGGTTCATCACGGAGTTAGAACCATTAAAACCTCCTCCTTTTTCTCTCCTTCCCTTTCAAAGTACCTTTTAAGCATATTCACGTGACACACTCGGTGAGTCTTCCTTCTGTCTGTTTTTATTTAAACCACATAATTCACCTCACTTAATTTCCTTTCAATCTGATAAGGTCCACAAAACCTAGCTTTAAGGCTCACCCACCATTGGTAACAACATTAAAACTTTATCTCCACTGGCAAAACTACGAACTTTGGGTTTCTTCTCCGTGACCCGTTTCATTACATTTTGTGCAATTTTCAAATGTTGTCTAGCCAATTCACCTGCTCTATTTAATAGTTTCCTAAAATTTGACACATAATCCAATAATGTAAGTTCTGATTTCTCACTCACCAATTTTTCCTTAAATCAATTTAAGTGGTCCTCTTACCTCATGACCAAAAATTAGTTAAAAAGGACTAAATTTGGGAGACTCATTAGGAGCATCCCTAATTGCAAACAATACAAATGGGATTCCTCTGGATAATCGTGACAATAAGCCCTCAACATTGTCTTTAATGTCTGATGCCACCTTTCTAACGTTCCCTGCGAGTCTGGATGGTACGCAGTTGATTTAAATGGTTTTATTCCTAAGCTATCCATAACTTCTTTGAATGACCTGGAGGTAAAATTTGATCTTTGATCAGATTGTATTTCTGTGGGTAGTCCATATCTAGCAAAGAATTTAAGTAACTCCTCCACAATCTTTTTAGTTGTAATATTATGTACTGGAATGGCCTCTGGAACCTAGTCGACACATCCATTATCGTCAAAAGATACTGATTCCCACTTTTTGTTTTAGGAAGCGGACCTAAGCAATCTCCTCCTCTAACCTAATAATAAGACCCATTGGTGTAAGGTAAGTGCCATATTATATTATTATTATATTATTAGCATTGTGCAGGTCAAGGTTCGGAGGTGGAGGAGCAGTCTCTGTCAGCGAGAGAACCTGAGAACATCTAAGACACTCAGAAGGTAAGAAGGTAAGTAAGTGATTTTTTACTTATTTTTACTTTTATACCTTTTTTCAAATTGTGTGTGTTGGGGGGAAACTGAAGTGACATCACAGAAAAGCTGTGGCCAGAGTGGCTGGTTGGGATTCTACCTTAAATTTAAAAAAAATTTGAGTATTTGGTAACTAATTAAACATAATAACTTAATTATAATTTAGAGGGATATCTAAGCCAGAGATCGGAGAGTATTATAGTTAGCTATCGCATTTCTATTAGAAATCTAGTGCTAGGAAACAGATAGTTGACAGTAACTTTGAAATTTGAAAAAAATTATTAAAAAAAGACAAATTTTAATTTTAATTAATTGACGCAATGTCAGTTAGAGGGGTGCTGTGCTCTGACTGTGAGATGTGGCAGGTCCGGGAGGCTTCCAGCGTCCCGGATGGCTTCATCTGCAGAAAGTGCACCCAACTGGAGCTCCTCACAGACCGCATGGTTCGGTTGGAGCAGCAATTGGATGCACTTAGGAGCATGCAGGTGGCGGAAAGCGTCATAGATCGCAGTTATGTAAATGTGGTCACACCCAAGGTGCAGGCAGAGAAATGGGTGACCACCAGAAAGGGCAGGCAGTCAGTGCAGGAATCCCCTGTGGCTGTCCCCCTCTCAAACAGATATACTCCTTTGGATACTGTCGGGGAGATAGCCTATCAGGGGAAAACAGCAGCAGCCAGAGCAGTGGCACCACGGCTGGCTCTGATGTTCAGAAGGGAGGGTCAAAGCGCAGAAGAGTAATAGTAATAGGGGACTCTATAGTCAGGGGGACAGATAGGCGCTTCTGTGGACGTGAAAGAGACTCCAGGATGGTATGTTGCCTCCCTGGTGCCAGGGTCCAGGATGTCTCCGAACGGGTAGAGGGAATCCTGAAGGGGGAGAGCAAACAGGCAGAGGTCGTTGTACATATTGGTACTAACGACATAGGCAGGAAGGGGCATGAGGTCCTGCAGCAGGAGTTCAGGGAGCTAGGCAGAAAGTTAAAAGACAGGACCTCGAGGGTTGTAATCTCGGGATTACTCCCTGTGCCACGTGCCAGTGAGGCTAGAAATAGGAAGATGGACCAGATAAACACGTGGCTAAACAGCTGGTGTAGGAGGGAGGGTTTCCATTATCTGGACCACTGGGAGCTCTTCCGGGGATGGTGTGACCCGTATAAGAAGGACGGGTTGCATCTAAACCGGAGAGGCATAAATATCCTGGCCGCGAGGTTTGCTAGTGTCACACGGGAGGGTTTAAACTAGTATGGCAGGGGGGTGGGCACGGGAGCAATAGGTCAGAAGGTGAGAGCATTGAGGGAGAACTAGGGAATAGGGACAGTGTGGCTCTGAGGCAGAGCAGACGGGGAGAAGTTGCTGAACACAGCGGGTCTGGTGGCCTGAAGTGCATATGTTTTAATGCAAGGAGCATTGCGGGTAAGGCAGATGAACTTAGAGCTTGGATTACTACTTGGAACTATGATGTTGTTGCCATTACAGAGACCTGGTTGAGGGAAGGGCAGGATTGGCAGCTAAACGTTCCAGGATTTAGATGTTTCAGGCGGGATAGAGGGGGATGTAAAAGGGGAGGCGGAGTTGCGCTACTTGTTCGGGAGAATATCACAGCTGTACTGCGAGAGGACACCTCAGAGGGCAGTGAGGCTATTTGGGTAGAGATCAGGAATAAGAAGGGTGCAGTCACAATGTTGGGGGTATACTACAGGCCTCCCAACAGCCAGCGGGAGATAGAGGAGCAGATAAGTAGACAGATTTTGGAAAAGAGTAAAAACAACAGGGTTGTGGTGATGGGAGACTTCAACTTCCCCAATATTGACTGGGACTCACTTAGTGCCAGGGGCTTAGACGGGGCGGAGTTTGTAAGGAGCATCCAGGAGGGCTTCTTAAAACAATATGTAGACAGTCCAACTAGGGAAGGGGCGGTACTGGACCTGGTATTGGGGAATGAGCCCGGCCAGGTGGTAGATGTTTCAGTAGGAGAGCATTTCGGTAACAGTGACCACAATTCAGTAAGTTTTAAAGTACTGGTGGACAAAGATAAGAGTGGTCCGAGGATGAATGTGCGAAATTGGGGGAAGGCTAATTATAACAATATTAGGCGGGAACTGAAGAACATAGATTGGGGGCGGATGTTTGAGGGCAAATCAACATCTGACATGTGGGAGGCTTTCTAGTGGCAGTTGAAAGGAATACAGGACCGGCATGTTCCTGTGAGGAAGAAAGATAAATACGGCAATTTTCGGGAACCTTGGATGACGAGTGATATTGTAGGCCTCGTCAAAAAGAAAAAGGAGGCATTTGTCAGGGCTAAAAGGCTGGGAACAGACGAAGCCTGTGTGGAATATAAGGAAAGTAGGAAGGAACTTAAGCAAGGAGTCAGGAGGGCTAGAAGGGGTCACGAAAAGTCATTGGCAAATAGGGTTAAGGAAAATCCCAAGGCTTTTTACACGTACATAAAAAGCAAGAGGGTAGCCAGGGAAAGGGTTGGCCCACTGAAGGATAGGCAAGGGAATCTATGTGTGGAGCCAGAGGAAATGGGCGAGGTACTAAATGAATACTTTGCATCAGTATTCATCAAAGAGAAGGAATTGGTAGATGTTGAGTCTGGAGAAGAGGGTGTAGATAGCCTGGGTCACATTGTGATCCAAAAAGACGAGGTGTTGGGGGTCTTAAAAAATATTAAGGTAGATAAGTCCCCAGGGCCTGATGGGATCTACCCCAGAATACTGAAGGAGGCTGGAGAGGAAATTGCTGAGGCCTTGACAGAAATCTTTGGATCCTCGCTGTCTTCAGGGGATGTCCCGGAGGACTGGAGAATAGCCAATGTTGTTCCTCTGTTTAAGAAGGGTAGCAAGGATAATCCCGGGAACTACAGGCCGGTGAGCCTTACTTCAGTGGTAGGGAAATTACTGGAGAGAATTCTTCGAGACAGGATCTACTCCCATTTGGAAGCAAATGGACGTATTAGTGAGAGGCAGCACGGTTTTGTGAAGGGGAGGTCGTGTCTCACTAACTTGATAGAGTTTTTCGAGGAGGTCACTAAGATGATTGATGCAGGTAGGGCAGTAGATGTTGTCTATATGGACTTCAGTAAAGCCTTTGACAAGGTCCCTCATGGTAGACTAGTACAAAAGGTGAAGTCACACGGGATCAGGGGTGAGCTGGCAAGGTGGATACAGAACTGGCTAGGCCATAGAAGGCAGAGAGTAGCAATGGAGGGATGCTTTTCTAATTGGAGGGCTGTGACCAGTGGTGTTCCACAGGGATCAGTGCTGGGACCTTTGCTCTTTGTAGTATATATAAATGATTTGGAGGAAAATGTAACTGGTCTGATTAGTAAGTTTGCAGACGACACAAAGGTTGGTGGAATTGCGGAGAGCGATGAGGACTGTCGGAGGATACAGCAGGATTTAGATTGTCTGGAGACTTGGGCGGAGAGATGGCAGATGGAGTTTAATCCGGACAAATGTGAGGTAATGCATTTTGGAAGGTCTAATGCAGGTAGGGAATATACAGTGAATGGTAGAACCCTCAAGAGTATTGAAAGTCAAAGAGATCTAGGAGTACAGGTCCACAGGTCATTGAAAGGGGCAACACAGGTGGAGAAGGTAGTCAAGAAGGCATACGGCATGTTTGCCTTCATTGGCCGGGGCATTGAGTATAAGAATTGGCAAATCATGTTGCAGCTGTATAGAACCTGAGTTAGGCCACACTTGGAGTATAGTGTTCAATTCTGGTCGCCACACTACCAGAAAGATGTGGAGGCTTTAGAGAGGGTGCAGAAGAGATTTACCAGAATGTTGCCTGGTATGGAGGGCATTAGCTATGAGGAGCGATTGAATAAACTCGGTTTGTTCTCACTGGAACAAAGGAGGTTGAGGGGCGACCTGATAGAAGTCTACAAAATTATGAGGGGCATAGACAGAGTGGATAGTCAGAGGCTTTTCCCCAGGGTAGAGGGGTCAATTACTAGGGGGCATAGGTTTAAGGTGAGAGGGGCAAGGTTTAGAGTAGATGTACGAGGCAAGTTTTTTACACAGAGGGTAGTGGGTGCCTGGAACTCGCTACCGGAGGAGGTAGTGGAAGCAGGGACGATAGGGACATTTAAGGGGCATCTTGGCAAATATATGAATAGGATGGGAATAGAAGGATACGGACCCAGGAAGTGTAGAAGATTGTAGTTTAGTCGGGCAGCATGTTCGGCACGGGCTTGGAGGGCCGAAGGGCCTGTTCCTGTGCTGTACATTTCTTTGTTCTTTGTTAATCAATTAGGACCCTTGTAAAAGGTTCCTCAAATGTTGGAATGGGTATTAAGGGCTTATCACTGCTTGAGGTTTCCCTTTCACTTGACATGTGTGACATGATCGACAAAATTTAACTATATCTTTATGTAGTCCCGGCCAATAAAAATGTTTCTGGATTTTAGCTCGAGTTTTCCTTATTCCCAAATGACCTCCCACTGGTACCTAGTGTGCAACTCGCAACACCTCCTTTCTGTACCCTACCGGCAATACTACTTGATGAACTTCTGCCCACTTTTCATCCGCCTGCATATGTAAAGGTCTCCATTTTCACATCAAGACATCACTTTTACGGTAATAACACTCTGGTATCCACTCAGGATTCCTCTTCCGTATATGCTTTCTGATACATCCGTTTTATTTCTACATCTTTCTGTTGCAACTCCGCCAATTTTCCTGAACTAAAAATATCCGCCTCATCCTCCACCTGTTCTTGTTCTTTTTCAACCATCTGATCAAAAATCGTTTCTGATAATTGCACTTCAACTTCACCTTCACTCTTTGATTTCTCCTCGTCTTAACCTGTGACTTTGCGACCTTATTACTACACAATCCTGAAAAATCCCAGGATATTTGTCTTCAGCACTTCAGTTGTCCGATTTTCCACTGGCTTATCAACCACAGTAGGCATCGCTCCCACCTGCGATCTAGCTATATTACCCAAGATAAATTGTATTTCTGGAAACAGGAAAGGAGAGGTCACCCTGTTGGGAGTTTTTTATAGGCCTCCAAATAGTTCTAGGGATGTAGAGGAAAGGATGGCGAAGATGATTCTGGATAAGAGCGAAAGTAACAGGGTAGTTATTATGGGAGACTTTAACTTTCCAAATATTGACTGAAAAAGATATAGTTCGAGTACATTAGATGGGTCGTTTTTTGTACAATGTGTGCAGGAGGGTTTCCTGACACAATATGTTGACAGGCCAACAAGAGGCGAGGCCACTTTGGATTTGGTTTTGGGTAATAAACCAGGCCAGGTGTTGGATTTGGAGATAGGAGAGCACTTTGGGGACAGTGACCACAATTCGGTGATGTTTACGTTGGTGATGGAAAGGGATAAGTATACACCGCAGGGCAAGAGTTATAGCTGGGGGAAGGGCAATTATGATGCCATTAGACATGACTTGGGGGGGATAGGTTGGAGAAGTAGGCTGTAAGTGTTGTCCACACTGGATAAGTGGAGCTTGTTCAAGGAACAGCTACTGCATGTTCTTGATAAGTACGTATCGGTCAGGCAGGGAGGAAGGCGTTGAGCGAGGGAACCGTGGTTTACCAAAGAAGTGGAATCTCTTGTTAAGAGGAAGAAGGAGGCCTATGTGAAGGTGAGGTGTGAAGTTTCAGTTGGGGCGATTGATAGTTACAAGGTAGCGAGGAAGGATCTAAAGAGAGAGCTAAGACGAGCAAGGAGGGGACATGAGAAGTATTTGGCAGGTAGGATCAAGGAAAACCCAAAAGCTTTCTATAGGTATGTCAGGAATAAAAGAATGACTAGGGTAAGAGTAGGGCCAGTCAAGGACAGGGATGGGAAGTTGTGTGTGGAGTCTGAAGAGATAGGCGAGATACTAAATGAATATTTTTCGTCAGTATTCACTCAGGAAAAAGATAATGTTGTGGAGGAGAATGCTGAGACCCAGGCTAATAGAATAGATTACAGTACGAAGTCTTACAACACCAGGTTAAAGTCCAACAGGTTTGTTTCGATGTCACTAGCTTTCGGAGCGCTGCTCCTTCCTCAGGTGAATGAAGAGGTCTGTTCCAGAAACACACACATAGACAAATTCAAAGATGCCAGACAATGCTAGGAATGCGAGCATTAGCAGGTGATTGAATCTTTACAGATCCAGAGATGGGGTAACCGCAGGTTAAAGAGGTGTGAATTGTATCAAGCCAGGACAGTTGGTAGGATTTCGCAGGCCAGATGGTGGGGGATGAATGTAATGCGACATGAATCCCAGGTCCCGGTTGAGGCCGCACTCATGTGTGCGGAACTTGGCTATAAGTTTCTGCTCGGCGATTCTGCGTTGTCGCGGGTCCTGAAGGCCGCCTTGGAGAACGCTTACCCGGAGATCAGAGGCTGAATGCCCTTGACTGCTGAAGTGTTCCCCGACTGGAAGGGAACATTCCTGCCTGGTGATTGTTGCGCGATGTCCGTTCATTCGTTGTTGCAGCGTCTGCATGGTCTCGCCAATGTACCACGCTTCGGGACATCCTTTCCTGCAGCGTATGAGGTAGACAACGTTGGCCGAGTCGCACGAGTATGTACCGCGTACCTGGTGGGTGGTGTTCTCACGTGTAATAGTGGTATCCATGTCGATGATCTGGCACGTCTTGCAGAGATTGCCATGACAGGGTTGTGTGGTGTCGTGGTCACTGTTCTGAAGACTGGGTAGTTTGCTGCAAACAATGGTTCGTTTGAGGTTGTGCGGTTGTTTGAAGGCAAGTAGTGGGGGTGTGGGGATGACCTTGGCAAGATGTTCATCGTCATCAATGACGCGTTGAAGGCTGTGAAGAAGATGACGTAGTTTCTCCGCTCTGGGGAAGTACTGGACGACGAAGGGTATTCTGTCGGTTGTGTCCCATGTTTGTCTTCTGAGGAGGTCGGTCCGGTTTTTCGCTGTGGCGCGTTGGAACTGTCGATCGATGAGTCGAGTGCCATATCCCGTTCGTACGAGGGCACCTTTCAACGTCTGTAGATGTCTGTTACGCTCCTCCTCGTCTGAGCAGATCCTGTGTATACGGAGTGCTTGTCCATAGGGGATGGCTTCTTTAATGTGTTTAGGGTGGAAGCTGGAGAAGTGGAGCATCATGAGGTTATCCGTGGGTTTGCGGTAAAGCGAAGTGCTGAGGTGACCGTCCTTGATGGAGACGAGTGTGTCCAAGAATGCAACTGATTTTGGAGAGTAGTCCATGGTGAGTCTGATGGTTGGATGGAACTTATTAATGTCATCGCGTAGTCGTTTCAGTGATTCTTCGCCGTGGATCCTAAGGAAAAAAATGTCATCGATGTATCTGGTGTATAACGTCGGTTGAAGGTCCTGTGCGGTGAGTAGGTCCTGTTCAAACTTGTGCATGAAGATGTTGGCGTATTGGGGTGCGAATTTGGTCCCCATGGCTGTTCCGTGCGTCTGGATGAAGAACTTGTTGTCGAAGGCGAAGACGTTGTGATCCAGAATGAAGCGGGTGAGTTGCAGAATTGCGTCTGGAGATTGGCAGTTGTCGGTGTTGAGTACTGAGGCTGTTGCAGCAATGCCGTCGTCATGGGGGATGCTGGTGTAGAGTGCCGAGACGTCCATTGTGACGAGGAATGTTCCTGGTTCAACTGGTCCATGGGTGCTGAGTTTCTGTAGGAAGTCCGTCGTGTCGCGACAGAAGCTGGGTGTACCTTGTACGATGGGTTTCAAGATGCCCTCGATGTAGCCAGAGAGGTTCTCACACAGGGTCCCATTGCCTGAAACGATAGGGCGGCCTGGTGTGTTGGCCTTATGTATTTTCGGGAGGCAGTAGAGATCTCCAATGCGGGGAGTACGTGGGATGAGAGCACGTAGGGTGCTCTGAAGATCTGGATCCAAGGTCTTGATCAGTCTGTTAAGTTGGCGGATGTGTTCCTTGGTCGGATCTGCGGGTAACTGTCTGTAGCGTTCTTGGTTGTTCAGTTGTCGGTATACTTCTTTGCAGTAGTCCGTTCTGTTCTGTTCTGCTCCTGTGTCCCCGGGGCCTGATGGGATTTATCCTAGGATTCTCTGGGAAGCCAGGGAAGAGATTGCTGGGCCTTTGGCTTTGATTTTTATGTCATCATTGGCTACAGGAATAGTGCCAGAGGACTGGAGGATAGCAAATGTGGTCCCTTTGTTCAAAAAGGGAAGTAGAGACAACCCTGACAACTATAGACCGGTGAGCCTCACGTCTGTAGTGGGTAAAGTCTTGGAGGGGATTATAAGAGACAAGATTTATAATCATCTAGATAGGAATAATATGATCAGGGATAGTCAGCATGGCTTTGTGAAGGGTAGGTCATGCCTCACAAACCTTATCAAGTTCTTTGAGAAGGTGACTGAACAGGTAGACGAGGGTAGAGCAGTTGATGTGGTGTATATGGATTTCAGTAAAGCGTTTGATAAGGTTCCCCACGGTAGGCTATTGCAGAAAATACGGAGGCTGGGGATTGAGGGTGATTTAGAGATGTGGATCAGAAATTGGCTAGCTGAAAGAAGACAGAGGGTGGTGGTTGATGGGAAATGTTCAGAATGGAGTTCAGTTACAAGTGGCGTACCACAAGGATCTGTTCTGGGGCCGTTGCGGTTTGTCATTTTTATCAACGACCTAGAGGAGGGTGCAGAAGGGTGGGTGAGTAAATTTGCAGACGACACTAAAGTCGGTGGTGGTGTCGACAGTGTGGAAGGATGTAGCAGGTTACAGAGGGACACAGATAAGCTGCAGAGCTGGGCTGAGAGGTGGCAAATGGAGTTTAATGTAGAGAAGTGTGAGGTGATTCACTTTGGAAGGAATAACGGGAATGCGGAATATTTGGCTAATGGTAAAGTTCTTGGAAGTGTGGATGAGCAGAGGGATCTAGGTGTCCATGTACATAGATCCCTGAAAGTTGCCACCCAGGTTGATAGGGTTGTGAAGAAGGCCTATGGAATGTTGGCCTTTATTGGTAGAGGGATTGAGTTCCGGAGTCATGAGGTCATGTTGCAGCTGTACAAAACTCTGGTACAGCCGCATTTGGAGTATTGCGTACAGTTCTGGTCACCGCATTATAGGAAGGACGTGGTAGCTTTGGAGCGGGTGCAGAGGAGATTTACCAGGATGTTGCCTGGTATGGAGGGAAAATCTTATGAGGAAAGGCTGGTGGACTTGAGGTTGTTTTCGTTAGAGAGAAGAAGGTTAAGAGGAGACTTAATAGAGGCATACAAAATGATCAGGGGGTTAGATAGGGTGGACAGTGAGAGCCTTCTCCCGCAGATGGAAATGGCTAGCACGAGGGGACACAGCTTTAAACTGAGGGGTAATAGATATAGGACAGAGGTCAGAGGTAGGTTCTTTACGCAAAGAGTGGTGAGGCCGTGGAATGCCCTACCTGCAACAGTAGTGAACTCGCCAACATTGAGGGCATTTAAAAGTTTATTGGATAAGCATATGGATGATAATGGCATAGTGTAGGTTAGATGGCTTTTGTTTCGGTGCAACATCGTGGGCCGAAGGGCCTGTACTGCGCTGTATTGTTCTATGTTATATGTTCTAAGGTAGTTTCTCTATTACTCCTATTACCACTTCACCACTCTTTACTGGACTTTCCAACCGTACTTCTATCATGGAACACTGCTCCTCTCACCCCGAATTCCACGTATTACCACCTTTTCTGGCAACATTATTCCCAAACTACACAACTCCCTCATCTCTTACCATTAAAGATTGACTAGCTCCCGTATCTCGTAAAATTGTGACTTCTTTACCTGCTCCTCCTGATACATGAGTAAACTTTACCCACACAAGTAAATTCTTTAAAGAGATCTGGCACCTTCTTATCAATCAACTCTTGATCAGGCTGTACAATCTTTTACACCTCCTTCGCTTCACTTGGGCTTTCCTTTAACCCCACTGACTTATCCTGTTTGACCACATCAGCCTTCCCAGTGCTTTTCTTCAACCACCAACACTGACTTTACATGGCCTAGTTTATTACAGTGAAAACATTTGAAAATGTTCATGTCTCTTCCACCCTCCTGGATTTCCTTTTTAGTCAAGGTACACTCTCATTATCTCCCATCAGATCACCTTTACTTTTACCACTTGAGTATTTCTGATGCCCCCAGTTTCTATCCCTCACAGGCTGAAACTGATGTCGGAAATGATGAACTAATTCATAATCATCTGCTATTTCTGCTGCTAACCTCGCAGTTTTAACCCTCTGTTCTTCCACATGAGTTCTCACTACATCAGGAATTAAATTTTTAAACTCCTCCAAAAGTATAATTTCTCTGACAGCTTCATACTTTGGTCTACTTTCAAAGTCCTTATCCTCCCATCAAAATTACTCTGTTTGATCCTTTCAAACTCCATGTATGTTTGACCAAATTCTTTCCTTAAATTTCTAAACCTTTGTCTGTAAGCTTCAGGCACTAGTTCATATGCACCCAAGATGGATTTCTTCACCTCCTCATATGTCCCAGATACCTCCTCCGGTAGTGATACAAACACTTCACTAGCCCTACCTACCAGCTTTGTTTGAATCAGTAATACCCACATGTCCTGTTGCCATATTGGTTTAGCTATCTTCTCAAATGAAATGAAAAAGGCTTCCACCTCCTTCTTGTCAAACCTTGGCAATGCTTGGACATATTTAAATAGATCCCCACCAAGCCTTCTCACTATCCTCATCACTATCATCCAACTGTACATTTCCCTTTACGTCTGCCAATTTTAATTGACTGTCATGTTTCATGGCCACTTTCTGAAGTTCGAACTCTCGGTTTTTATCTTCTTTCCAGTTCTGTATCTCCCTTTCTCTTTCTTTTTGTTCTGCTCGGGCTATTCTTTCTTTTCTCCTTTCTTCTCTCTCCTTTTCTTTTTCCTCTCTATCTCTTTCCGCTCTCTCTCTTTCTTTTTCCTCTCTTTCGTATTCAAGCTGCTTTAATTCTTTCTCATGTTCAAGTTGCTTAATCTGCAACCGGATCTTTGTCATTTCTAACGAGTCAGACTGTATCTCAAGCAACTTTAAATGCTTAGCCACCGCCTTAATTACCTCATCTTTTCTCATTTTGTCAGGTAATGTTAACTGCAATATTTCTGCCAAACGTAACAGTCTGCTTTTAGTCTCTGTCCGTTAGGTACTGCGTGTGACCATCTCCACCCCCAAAAATGCATGAGCCTCTGAAAGAGCCGTTGTCCACAACACACTTCCTACTTAAGCTAGAATACCACACCTGAAAAGCAACCACAATATGCTCACCCCTCACTGTCTTTAAGTTCACTACGCCAATCCAATAGATATACTTTTTTATCCCCCTCAAGCTCCCAATTTATTATGGGCCAGGGTTTAGAGACCCAAAGTGTATCATGAGTTCACCTGACCCACAGCTTTTAATAGATTGTGGTATGGGGAGCACACGGACCACTCGACAGGTGTGGTACAGCAGAAATGGAAAAGTATTTTTTAAAGCAATACAATGTTTATTCTATGAACTCAAGTTAACCTTTTTAAAACATAGTGAACATCAATTCAAATACAACCCCCAAAGAATACAACACTAAGTAATCCTTAATAACTTCCTAAACAACATCCAGAAGACAAAAGAAACACCTTTTAACAGAAGCACATTAGGTTTACATTCACTACTGAGAACATTTATAATTCCGAATTCGCCAAATGATCAAGAGATAGTCTTTTCATGGCAGAGAGATCAACAGGACACCTGCTGTGTCTGGCTTCAGCTCCAACACTGAAAATGAAACTAAAACTCACCCTGCAGCAAACAGCGTAAAACAAAAGTAAAAAGCTGACAGACAGCCCAGCTCCACCCACACTGACATCACTGCAGTAATATGAGCAGCCAAACATTTCTTATAGCGACATTCTCATGACATAATAATAATAATCTTTATTGTCTCAACATTAACACTGCAATAAAGTTGCTGTAAAAAGCCCCTAGTCGCCACACACCGGCGCCTGTTCGGGTACACAGAGGGAGAATTCAGAATGCCCAATTCACCTAACAGCAGGAAACCGGAGCCCCCGGAGGAAACCCATGCAGACACGAGGGGAACGTACAGACTCCGCACAGTGACCCAAGCCGGGAATCGAACCTGGGACCCTGGTGCCGTGAAGCAACAGTGCTAACCACTGTGTTACTATGCCGCCCAGATTGGTCTTCAATTTACCAGGATAGCTCAAGAAATTACCTACAGTAATGGGGTAACAATTTATCCTGGATAGGAAGAATGCGCTTCTTGGTTGGCAAACCGACTCCGATTGGTAGAGGTGTTGCCATGGAGAACACAGTAAAGTCGCCATAGTCCCAGATAACCATAGGCTGCTTTCCCCTTTTGAGGGGGGAGAGCTGACTGGTGCTTTAACACCTCAGGCGAGGGGCTAGGGAGAAGGTGGGGCCTTCATGAATAACGTCAGCAGGTATGGGAATTGAACCCATGCTTTTTGCCTTGGTCTGCAGTATGCATAGAGAACAATTCCCTGCCCAGCTTTCAAATAGGCAGGTCAACAGTGTGTGGACTTTAGGGTGCTGTCTCTCTCAGATTATCCTGGAAGGGTAAAGTGGCTCAAAAATCTAAGCAACAGGTAAAGCTAGCTGTTGTATCCTGTTATTATGCAGTAGTAACTGCTGCCGAGATTAAAAGGTGTCCTGTGTTTCATACAATGAGTAATGTGAATTGCAGCATTGGTGTGGTGCCAGGTATGTAAGCCATATGGCCCAAGACTGGCGGATCATATTGAACAGCATGTCCCTTCAGCTGTTCGCAACAGGCAAAGTACTGACCATACCCAACCAGCTTGTGCTTGCAAAACTCAAAACGGTGTCCAACAGTAGATGTGATTCCACGATTGGACAACACCAATCCTGTTGGTGCTAACAATTAAATTGGTTGTCAGTGTAAGATAGTCAGATAGCCTCGCAGCGTCTCACTTTACTCAGTTAGGGTGACAGGGTAGCACAGTGGTTAGCACTGTTGCTTCACAGCGCCAGGGACCAGGGTTTGATTCTCGGCTTGGGTCACTGTCCATGTTCTCCCGTGTCTGCGTGGGTTCCTCCGGTTTCCTCCCACAAGTCCCGAAAGACGTGCTGTTAGGTGAATTGGACATTCTGAATTCTCCTTCAATGTACCTAAACAGGCGCCGGAGGGTGGCGACTAGGGGATTTTCACAGTAACTTCATTGCAGTGTTAAATACTTGTGACACTAATCAAAATTAATGTAGAGGATGTGGGTGTCACTGGTTAGGCCAACATTTATTGCCCATCCCTAGTTGCCCTTGAGAAGATGATGGCGAGCTGCCTTCCTGAATCACTGCAATCCCGAGCGTAGGTCATGCTGTTGGGGAGACAAGTTCCTGGGTTTTGACCCAGCGACAGTGAAGGAACGGTGAAATATTTCCAAGTCAGGCTGGTGAGTGACGGAGGGGAACCTCCATCTAGAAGGACAAGGGCAACAGGTACCTGGGAGCAACACTACCTGGAAGTGGTCATGGGTTTGGAAGGTGCTGCCTAAGAAACTTTGGCGAGTTCTTGCAGTCACTGCTGCACTGTTCATTGGTGATGAGAGTGAATGTTGGTGGAAGGGGTGGCAAACAAGCGGGCTTTGTCCTGGATCGTGTCAGCGAGTTGTTGGAGCTGCACTCAAAGTGGAGAGTATTTCATTACATTCCTGACTTGTGCCTTGTAGATGGTGGACAGGCTTTGAAGAGTCGGGAAGAGAGTTACTCGCCACAAGATACCTAGTCTTTGACCTGCTCTGGTAGCCACAGCTCGTCCAGTTAAAGTTTCTGGTCAATGCTTACCCCAGGTTTTGCTACATTTGGACATGGACTGCTTATAATCCGAGTCACGAGTGGTGCTGAACATTGTGCAGTCACCAGCGAATATTCCCGATTCTGACCTGCTGATGGAAGGGAGGTCATTGATGAAGCAGCTGAAGATGGTTGGGCCGAGGATACCGCCCTGAGGAACCCTGCAGTGATGTACTGGAGCTGAAATGATTGACCTCCAATCACCGCAACCATTTTGCTTTGTGCCAGGTATGACTCCAACCAGAGGAGGGTTTTCCCCCTCCATTCTAACCCTGCATGGGACTCATCCAGCTGGGGATGAATGTTCCCGGCTGATTGGGCTGTGAGTTAACCAACACAAGTATAACAGATCAGCTGCTGTAGCAGGTGACAGGAAGGAGGAACGAGGACCTGGAGAGGTGTAAATACTGCTGTGATGCTGAATAAATGCCTTTCTTATGAACGCTTCGGACCCCTCTTTGCCGTTTACTTCACCCTCGATTCCCATTGATTCAAAGTTTTGAAGCACGGTGGCGCAGTGGTTAGTACTGCTGCCTCAATCCCTATACTAATCACCAAGACCTTTTTTAATAAAATAGACAGGAGCATCACGAGCTTCGTGTGGGCAGGGAAAGTTCCGAGAGTAAGGAGGGGGTTCCTTCAGCGTAGTAGGGACAGAGGAGGATTGGCACTACCGAACTTGGGCGATTACTATTGGGCCGCCAATGTGGCAATGATACGTAAATGGATGATGGAGGGTGAGGGAGCGGCGTGGAAAAGACTGGAGAGAAAGTCCTGTAAAGGGACGAGTTTAGAGGCGCTGGTGACGGCGCCGCTACCGATCTCATCTAAAAGGTTTACCACGAACCCGGTGGTGGCGGCAACACTGAATATCTGGGGACAGTGGAGGCGACAGAGAGGGGTGCGGGGAGCCCTGGTGGGGTCCCCAATCAGGAACAACCATAGGTTCGCCCCAGGAAGAATGGGTGGAGGATTTTAGAGCTGATACCAGTTGGGAATTAGGAGGGTGGGAAATTTATTTATAGATGGGACTTTTGCGAGCTTGGGAGCATTGGAGGAAAAGTATAAGTTGCCCCGGGGAAATTTCTTGAGATATATGCAGGTGAGGGCGTTTACTAGACAACAGGTGAGGGAATTTCCGTTGCTCCCGACACAGGGATACAGGACAGGGTGCTTTCAGGGGTGTGGGTCGGAGAGGGCAAGGTGTCAGAGATTTACCGAGAGATGAGGGAAGGGGGGAGGAGTCGGTGGGCGAACTAAAAGGAAAGTGGGAAGAAGAACTAGGGGAGGAGATAGAGGAGGGTATGTGGGCTGATGCCCTAAGCAGGGTAAATTCCTCTTCCTCATGCGCCAGGCTTAGCCTGATTCAATTTAAGGTGCTACATAGAGCACACATAACGGGAGCAAGATTGAGCAGGTTCTTTGGAGTGGAGGACAAATGTGGGAGGTGTGGCGGGAGCCCGGCAAACCACGCACATATGTTTTGGGCGTGCCCGGCACTGGAAGGGTATTGGAAGGGAGTGACGGGAGTGATTTCGCGGGTGGTGAAGGCCCGGGTCAAACCAGGCTGGGGGTTAGCTCTATTTGGAGTTGCGGAAGAGCCGGGAGTGCAGGAGGCGAAAGAGGCCGACGTTGTGGCCTTTGCGTCCCTAGTAGCCCGGCACAGGATCCTACTCATGTGGAAGGAGGCGAAACCCCCCGGACTGGAGGCCTGGGTAAAATGATATGGCGGGGTTCATTAAACTGGAGCAGATAAAGTTTGCCCTGAGAGGATCGGCTCAAGGGTTCACCAGGCGGTGGCAGCCATTTCTCGACTACCTAGGGGAACGTTAGAGGGAAGACAGATGACCAGCAGCAGCAACCCAGGGGGAGGGGGGGGTTTAGTTTAGTTTAGGTCAAAGATAAAGGGGTTTTGTTACTTGTGTATTGTTAAAAATTTCTGTATTGTTATTGTTGCGTTTGCTTTGTAAGAGGGGAAAAATTGTTGTTTGGGAAAAAAAATTCAATAAAACATATTTATAAAAAAAAAAGTACTGCTGCCTCAAGGCGCCGAGGTCCCAGGTTCGATCCCGGTTCTGGGTCACTGTCCTTGTGGAGTTTGCACATTTTCCCTGTGTTTGCGTGGGTTCGTCCCCACAACACAAAGGTGTGCAGGGTAGGTGGAGTCGCCACACTAAATTGCCCCTTAATTGGAAAAATGAATTGCGTATTCCAAATGTATTTATTTATTTATTTATTTTATAAAACGTTTTGCTCTGGCAAATGCTGTCTTGATGTCAAATGCAGTCATTCTCACCTCATCTCTGGCATTCAACACTTTTCTCCTGGTTTGAACCAAGGCTGTAATGAGGTCAGGAGCAGAATGACCCTGGCAGAACCCAAACTGAGCGGCAGTGACCAGCCTATTGCTAAGTCAAAGTTGCCATAGTCCCATATGATTATTGGCTACTTTCCCCTTTGAGGGGAAAAGCTGACTGGGTGGTGATAAACCGGAGGATCACTATACCTCAGGCAGTGCGGAATTAAACCCACGCTGTTCGCCTTGTTCTGTTTCACAAATCAGTCGTCCAGCCAACCGAGCTAAACTGGCCCCCTTAAGTGCCGTTTGAAGACCCGTTCCATCGCTTTACTGATGATCTTCTACAGATGTGCCATAGAGAGCATCCTATCCGGCTGCATTACAGTTTGGTACCGCAACTGCTCAGTCCAAGATCGCAAGAAACTGCAGAGTATGGTGAACTCAGTCTAACACATCACACAGGGGGCTGGTTTAGCAAAGGGCTAAATAGCTGGCTTTTAAAAAGCAGACCAAAGCAGGCCAGCAGCACCGATTTAATTCCCGTACCAGTCTCCCCGAACAGGTGCCGGAATGTGGCGACTAGGGGCTTTTCACAGTAACTTCATTTGAAGCCTACTTGTGACAATAAGCGATTTTCATTTCATTTTCATTCACAAGCTTGCCATCCTCCCATTGATTCTGAATACACCTTCCGCTGCCTCAGAAAGGCAGACACCATTGTCAGAGATCCCTCACACTCAGGCTTTGCCCTCTTGCAGACCCTTCCATCAGGCAGAAGATAAAAGTCTGAACACCTGCACATCCAGACATGAACAGCTTCTTCCCCACAGCTACTAGACTTCTCAACGATGCTCCCTTGGACTGATCTGTTCCCTGTCAAGAACACTAGTCATGACACCCTATGCTGCTCGTTTCGCAATGTAACCAATCACTATTCGTTGATGTACCACTGTCAAATGTATTCAGTCGATTATTCTTTTGTCTACTATGTACATAATGTGTACGTTCCCTTAGCTGCAGAAAAATACTTTACTTCGGTACATGTGACAATAAATATCAATCAATCAATCTAGACGGATAGGGCGGTAATTGACTGGGTTGGATTCGTCCTGATACAGGACGTACCTGGGAAATTTTCCGCATTGCCAGGTAAATGCCAGGGTTGGAGCTGTACTGGATCAGCTTGACTAGCGGTGCAGCAAGTTCTGGAGCACAAGTCTTCAGTACTATTGCTGGAATACTGCCAGGGCCCAGAGCCATTGCAATATTCAGTGCCTTCAGTAATTTCAACATCACATGGGAGTTAATGAAATTGGTTGAAGACTGACATCTGTAATGTTGGGGGCCTGCGGAGGATGGATCAAGGTTGTTGCGAATGCTTCAATCCCGTCTTTTGCACTGTTATGGGGGCTCCAGCATATTTCTGGAGCCTACTCTTCAATGAGTTGTTTAAGTGTCCACCACCATTCCTGGCTGGATGTGGCAGAGCTTAGATCTGATCCATTGGTTGTGAGATCGCTGAGTTCTATTGGTTGCTGCTTATGCTGGTTTGCACATGTATTCCTGTGTTCACCAGGTTGAACCTCATTTTTTTGTATGCCTGATGCTGCCCCTAGCATGCCCTCCTGCGTTCTTCACTGAACTAATGTGGCAGGGGGATGGGAATCAATGCAGGATGTCCAAGGGTAATAAAGAGGGGATAGAAACAAAAGCCAGTAAGGAGAAAAGTGGAAGGCAGAGAAACAGATTAAACTGCATTCATTTTAATGCAAGAGGTCTAACAGGCAAGGCAGATGGACTCGGGGCATGGATAGGTACATGGGACTGGGATATTATAGCTATTACTGAAACATGGCTAAAGGTGGGGCAGAATTGGCAGCTGAATGTTCCGGGTTACAGATGCTATAGGAAAGCTAGACCAGGAGTTAGAAGGGAGTTGCATTTTTGATTCGGGCAGTACAGAGAGAGGATATATCCAAGGGTTCGCCCACTGAGTCTATATGGGTAGAACTGAAAAATAAGGGTGAGATCCCTTTGATAGCACTGTACTGTCGGCTCCCGAATAGTCAGCGGGAAATCAAGACGCAAATATGTAAAGAGATTACAGATTGCCGGAAAAATAGGGTGGTAATAGTAGAGGACCTCAACTTTCCCAACATTAACTGGGACAGCCATAGCACTAGGGGTTTGGATGGAGAGAAATTTGTCCAGTGTATTCAGGAAGAATTCCTTATTCAATATGTGGATGGCCCGACTAGAGAGGGGGCAAAACTTGACCTCCTCTTGGGGAATCAGGAAGGGCA
The DNA here is from genome assembly GCF_047496885.1 of Scyliorhinus torazame. Lineage (NCBI taxonomy): Eukaryota > Metazoa > Chordata > Chondrichthyes > Carcharhiniformes > Scyliorhinidae > Scyliorhinus > Scyliorhinus torazame. The sequence continues at coordinate 333,466,962 of NC_092710.1, forward strand.
GGTGTCAGCAGTGTTAGTGAGGGATCACTTTGGGACCAGTGACCATAATTCCATTAGTTTTAAGAGAGCTATGGAGAATGATATTTCAGGTCCAAAAGTTAAAATTCTAAATTGGGGTAAGGCCAATTTCGATGGTTTTAGGTGTGAATTTTCAAAAGTTGATTGGGGGTGCCTATTTGCAGGCAAGGGGACAGCTGGTAAGTGGGAGTCTTTCAAAAGGGTGTTAACTGGGGTTCAGGATGAGCACATTCCTCTTAGAGTGAAGGGTAAAGCTGGTAGAAATGGGGAACCCTGGATGACTCGGGATATTGAGGCCATGGTCAAATGGAAGGAGGAGGCATATGACATACATAGGCAGCTGGGATCAAGTGGATCCCTTAGGAGTATAGGGCTTATCGGAGTAGAGTTAAGAGAGAAATCAGTAGGGCAAAAAGGGGACATGATACTGTCTTCGCAGATAAGGCAAAGGAAAATCCAAAAAGCTTTTACAGATACATAAAGGGCAAAAGAGCGCTGCGCTTTCAGAGGGCTGGTGCCGGGGAGCGCTGCGCTGTAAGAGGGTTGGTGCCGGGGAGAGCGCTGCGCTGTAAGAGGGCTGGTGCCGGGGAGAGCACTGCGCTTTCAGAGGGCTGGTGCCGGGGAGAGCGCTGCGCAGTAAGAGGGTTGGTGCCGGGGAGAGCACTGCGCTTTCAGAGGGCTGGTGCCGGGGAGAGCACTGCGCTGTAAGAGGACTGGTGCTGGGGAGAGCACTGCGCTTTCAGAGGGCTGGTGCCGGGGAGAGCGCTGCGCAGTAAGAGGGTTGGTGCCGGGGAGAGCACTGCGCTTTCAGAGGGCTGGTGCCGGGGAGAGCACTGCGCTGTCAGAGGGCTGGTGCCAGGGGGAGCGCTGCGCTGTAAGAGGGCTGGTGCCGGGGAGAGCGCTGCGCTGTAAGAGGGCTGGTGCCGGGGAGAGCACTGCGCTTTCAGAGGGCTGGTGCGAGGGGGAGCACTGCGCTGTAAGAGGGTTGGTGCCGGGGAGAGCGCTGCGCTGTAAGAGGGCTGGTGCCAGGGGGAGCACTGCGCTTTCAGAGGGCTGGTGCCAGGGGGAGTGCTGCGCTGTCAGAGGGCTGGTGCCGGGGAGCGCTGCGCTGTCAGAGGGCTGGTGCCGGGGAGCGCTGCGCTTTCAGAGGGCTGATGCCAGGGGGAGTGCTGCGCTGTCAGAGGGCTGGTGCCAGGGGGAGTGCTGCGCTGTCAGAGGGCTGGTGCCAGGGGGGAGTGCTGCGCTGTCAGAGGGCTGGTGCCGGGGAGCGCTGCGCTGTAAGAGGGCTGGTGCCGGGAGCGCTGCGCTTTCAGGGGGCTGGTGCCAGGGGGAGCACTGTGCTGTAAGAGGGCTGGTGCCGGGGAGCGCAGCGCTGTCAGTGGGCCGGTGCCATGGGGAGCACTGCGCTTTCAGAGGGCTGGTGCCGGGGAGCGCAGCGCTGTCAGTGGGCCGGTGCCATGGGGAGCACTGCGCTTTCAGAGGGCTGGTGCCGGGGAGCGCAGCGCTGTCAGTGGGCCGGTGCCATGGGGAGCACTGCGCTGTCAGAGGGCTGGTGCCGGGGGGAGCGCTGTGCTGTAAGAGGGCCGGTGCCGGGGGGAGCACTGCGCTGTCAGAGGGCCGGTGCCAGGGGAGAGCACTGCGCTGTCAGAGGGCTGGTGCCGGGGAGCGCTGCGCTGTCAGAGGGCTGGTGCCAGGGGGAGCGCTGCGCTGTCAGAGGGCCGGTGCCGGGGAGCGCAGCGCTGTAAGGGGGCTGGTGCCGGGGAGTGCTGTGCTGTAAGAGGGCTGGTGCCGGGGAGCGCTGCGCTGTCAGAGGGCCGGTGCCAGGGGGAGCACTGCGCTGTAAGAGGGCTGGTGCCGGGGAGCGCTGCGCTGTAAGAGGGCCGGTGCCGGGGAGCGCTGCGCTGTAAGAGGGCCGGTGCCGGGGAGTGCTGTGCTGTAAGAGGGCTGGTGCCGGGGAGCGCTGCGCTGTCAGAGGGCCGGTGCCAGGGGGAGCACTGCGCTGTAAGAGGGCTGGTGCCAGGGGAGAGCGCTGCGCTGTCAGAGGGCTGGTGCCAGGGGGAGCACTCCGCTGTAAGAGGGCTGGTGCCGAGGAGCGCTGCGCTGTAAGAGGGCTGGTGCCAGGGGGAGCACTGCGCTGTCAGAGGGCTGGTGCCAGGGGGAGCGCTGCGCTGTAAGAGGGCTGGTGCGAGGGGGAGCACTGCGCTGTAAGAGGGCTGGTGCCGGGGAGCGCTGCGCTGTAAGAGGGCCGGTGACATGGGGAGCGCTGCGCTGTAAGAGGGCTGGTGCCGGGGAGCGCTGCGCTGTAAGAGGGCCGGTGCCATGGGGAGCGCTGCGCTGTAAGAGGGCTGGTGCCGAGGAGCGCTGCGCTGTAAGAGGGCTGGTGCCAGGGGGAGCACTGCGCTGTCAGAGGGCTGGTGCCGAGGAGCGCTGCGCTGTAAGAGGGCTGGTGCCAGGGGGAGCACTGCGCTGTCAGAGGGCTGGTGCCAGGGGGAGCGCTGCGCTGTAAGAGGGCTGGTGCGAGGGGGAGCACTGCGCTGTAAGAGGGCCGGTGCCATGGGGAGCGCTGCGCTGTAAGAGGGCTGGTGCCGGGGAGCGCTGCGCTGTAAGAGGGCTGGTGCCAGGGGGAGCACTGCGCTGTAAGCCGGCTGGTGCCGGGGAGAGCACTGCGCTGTAAGAGGGTTGGTGCCGGGGAGAGCGCTGCGCTGTAAGAGGGCTGGTGCCGGGGAGAGCACTGCGCTTTCAGAGGGCTGGTGCCGGGGGGAGCACTGCGCTGTCAGAGGGCTGGTGCCGGGGGGAGCACTGCGCTTTCAGAGGGCTGGTGCCGGGGGGGAGCGCTGCGTTGTAAGAGGGCTGGTGCCGGGGAGCGCTGCGCTGTAAGAGGGCTGGTGCCGGGGGAAGCGCTGCGCTGTAAGAGGGCTGGTGCCGGGGAGAGCGCTGCGCTGTAAGAGGGCTGGTGCCGGGGAGAGCACTGCGCTTTCAGAGGGCTGGTGCAGGGGGAAGCGCTGCGCTGTAAGAGGGCTGGTGCAGGGGTGTGCGCTGCGTTGTAAGAGGGCTGGTGCAGGGGGAAGCGCTGCGCTGTAAGAGGGCTGGTGCCGGGGAGAGCACTGCACTGTAAGAGGGCTGGTGCCGGGGGGAGCGCTGCGCTGTTGGAGGGCCGGCGCCGTGGGAGTGCTGCGCTGTCGGATGGCTCGTTTCCATAGAATGTACAGTGCAGAAGGCCATTCGGCCCATGTAGTCTGCACCGGCCCTTGGAAGGAACACCCTACCCAAGTCCACACACCACCCTATCCCCGTAACCCAGTAACGCCACCCAACACTTTTTGGACACTAAGTGCAATTTATCCTGGCCAATCTATCTAACCTGCACATCTTTGGACTGTGGGAGGAAACCAGAGCACCTCTGTCCCACTTTCTCCATCTTTAGCTTTGACAAAAAGTCACCTGGGCTCGAAATGTTAGCTCTTTTATCTCCCTATTGATTCTGCCAGATCTGCTGAGATTTTCCAGCATTTTGTTTTTGGTTTCAGAATCCAGCATCCGAGTAATTTGCTTTTATACAGGAGTTGAAACGTCTTGTTGAAGTTGTACAAGACATTGGTAAGACCACACATGGAATACGGTTTTCAGTTCTGGTCACTATATTATAGGAAGGATATTGTTAAACTAGAAAGAGTGCAGAAGAGATTTACGAGGATGCTACTAGGACTTGCTGGTCTGAGTTATAAGGAGAGGCTGGGACTTTCTTTTCCCCTGGAGTGTAGGAGGCTTAGGGGTGATCTTATAGAGGTCTATAAAATAATGAGGAGCACCGATCAGCAGATAGTTGACATCTTTTCCCAAAGGTAGAGGTGTCTAGAACTAGAGGGCATAGGTTTAAGGTGAGAGGGGAGAGATACATCAGAGACCAGAGGGGAAATTTCTTCACACAGCGGGTGGTGAACATCTGGAACGAGCTGCCAGAGGCAGTGGTAGAGGCGGGTACAATTTTGTCCTTTAAAAAGCAGTTACACAGTTACGTGGGCAGGGTTGGTATAGAGGGATATGGGCCAAATGGTCCGCTCCTATGTCTTATGGTCTTATAATTAAGGGCTATGGAGAGAGAGCGGGTAAATGGAGTTGAAATCAGCCATGATTGAACGGTGGAGTGGACTCGATGGGCCGAATGGCCTTACTTCCGCTCCTATGTCTTATGGTCTAAAAAAAATGGGATTAGCTTAGCTGATAGAAACTGGGCAGCATGGACAAGCTGGGCCGAAGGGCCTGTTTCCATGCTGTAAACATTCATGACTCTCTGACTCAAGAGTTATTCTCCTGGTTTGGTAGCAATGGTAGAGTCGGGGGGGGGGGGGGGGGGGGGGGGGATGAGGGGCCATGAGGTTACAGATTGTGGAGGAGTACAATTCTCCTGCTGCTGCTGATGGCCCACCGTGCCTTATGAATGCCAAGTCTGGAGTTGCGCGATCTATTCAAAGTCTATCCCATTTAGCATGGTGGTAGTGTGACAGTACACGTGAGATTTACCCTTTCGCACACAAAACCATTAAATTAAACTCACATAAATATATTCTAATATCTAACAATACAATCATTGATCTTTTGAAACCATCTCTGCTTTCTGACACGGCCACAAATATCTTTTGCCAAATAATAATAATGTGTCACAAGTAGGCTTACATTAACACAGCAATGAAGTTACTGTGAAATCCCTTAGATCGCCACACTCCGGCACCTGTTCAGATACAGAGGGATGTCCAATTCACTTAACAGCACGTCTTGGGACGTGGGAGGAAACCGGACCACCCGGAGGAAACCCACGCAGACATGGGGAGAAAGTGCAGACCCCCACAGACAGTGACCCAAGCCGGGAATCAAACCTGGGTCCCTGGCGTTGTGAAGCAACAGTGCTAACCACTGTGCTACCGTGCCACCCATAGATAAATCATGATACTAAAGCTAATGTATCTCATTAGATGTTAAAGTAGTTGGATCGTGTTAAGGGCTGAAATTTGAAGCAAAGGGTTTGCCACGAATATACAGAGACACGGTCCTGTCCTTTGCAGATAGAAGGAACATGCCCAACACCTTGCCTGAAAGCTTCAGGGGCAGTCATTCCCTGGTTCATTCCTCAATTGGCCATGACCAGTGTCATCCTGCCTGGTTTTAATTTTTTGAAGAACGCTGGGCAGTTAACTGTTGCACATGGCGATGTTTCCACCAGAGCTCATTTGCCAACCTATCAGCACTCTCTTCTCAAGCAGTATAAATTGTTGTTTCCCTTTTCCTATTGGCAAATTCTTGCAAGCTGTCCTTACGAGTATAAGACAAAAATCTTTGATAGTATACACAAGTTTAGTGTTACATAGGTGGGTAGTGCTAATCTGAAACATGTGGATTCTATGCAGAGTTCAGCAACTTAACACTGCAGAAGGCAAACATGGGGGCTGGAATTCTCCAGCCGTTCGCTGGTGGCTGGATTCTCTAGCTTTCATTTACCGGCAAAGCATCTCTGCTCTTCACCTGCTCCAATCCATGTGGTTGTGAGTTCCACATTCGCATCAGTCTAGGTGTAGAAATTACTTAAAAGCAGCTCGAGTGATATCACCAACCTTGTGGTGAATCTACAGCAGAGATTCCCCACAGGTGGAAGTTCCTACTCTCACCTGTGCTTTCAGAAGAGTTCGGAACAGATGCCTAATTTTTATATTGAAAGGTAGAGGGAGACAGTGTTAAGAAAAAGATCAGCGAACCTCAGTGAAATAATTGAAGTCTGACACGAGTGAAGCCAAATGAGAAAATAGCTAGACACAAGGGGAAAGCCACTGCGCTAGAACAGCCCGTTACTTCACACACTGCCAGCTCACCGTGCCACTGCATCTCCTCTCAGTGGAAATGTAATAATTATCTATTAAACCTATTTACATTGTCAGGGTTCCCTTATTCCACAGCTCCTGTCTTTTGGGTAAACAGTTGCTCAGCTTTCCTTTTTCTTTCTAACTTCATTTCATCTCTTCTCCCCTGCTTATTTGAACCCTTCACCGCAATGAGCAATTAACCTGGATCAGCAATTAGTGAATTCCCTTCACAATCCGATAACTTTAAATCAGCTCCCTCCTTACCCTAATGAGTCCACAGGAGTCCAGCAGCTAAATCAGATGCTAAACCCAATTGGGTGGTTGGCAGCAGCAAAAGAACATTTCTATTCAAAAAGCAAGCTATTTTTGCGCACGAGGTGAAGGCAGCTGATGGTTAACTTCAGTGTATATTCTTGTCACCCACCTGGTGGTGGTACAGCTAGCGATGTCTTGCAGCAATATGCACGTAAGAGACAAGCTGATGTGATCTGGGGAAGACACACATTTGATACTAATTTGTGAACTTTCTAGTCTCTTCCCTTCCCCAAGTCATGATCCTATCCCTGTGTCGTGCCATAAGTGGGAGAAGGAGTAAGATACAGCTCTTCAGTTCTGTTCCAAGTAGATCACGACTGATCTGGATCTTAATCCACCGATCCATTTTGGTTCTGTAACCTTTAGAAAGCAAAGAGTGGGGATTAATGGGTGTTTCTCTGGTTGGCAATCAGTAGCTTGTGGTGTCCCTCAGGGATCAGTGTTGGGCCCACAATTGACGTAGATGATTTGGAGTCGAGGACCAAGTGCAATATGTCCAGGTTTGCAGACGACACGAAGATGAGTGGGAAAGCAAAAACTGCAGAGGATACTGGGTCTGCAGAGGGATTTGGATAGGTTAAGTGAATGGGCTAGGGTCTGGCAGATGGAATACAATGTTGACAAATGGGAGGTTATCCATTTTGGTAGGTATAACAGCAAAAGGGATTATTACTTAAATGATAAAATATTGAAACATGCTGCTGTGCAGAGGGACCTGGGTGTGCTGGTGCAGGAGTGGCAAAAAGTTGGTTTACAGGTGCAACAGGTGATTAAGAAGGCAAATAGAGTTTTGTCCTTCATTGCTAGAGGGATGGAGTTTAAGATTAGGGAGGTTATGCTGCAATTGTATAAGGTGTTAGTGAGGCCACACCTGGAGTATTGTGTTCAGTTTTGGTCTCCTTACCCAAGAAAGGACGTACTGGCACTGGAGGGTGTGCAGAGGAGATTCACTAGGTTAATCCCAGAGTTGAGGGGGTTGGATTACCAGGAGAGGTTGAGTAGTAGACTGGGACTGTACTCGTTGAAATTTAGAAGGATGCGGGGGGCATTTTATAGAAACACAAAATTATGAAGGGAATAGATAGGATAGATGCGGGCAGGTTGTTCCCACTGGCGGGTGAAAGCAGAATTTGGGGGCATAGCCTCAAAATAAGGGGAAGTAGATTTAGGACTGAGCTTAGGAGGAACTTCTTCACCAAAGGGTTGTGAATCTCTGGAATTCCTTGCCCAGTAAAGCAATTGAGGCTCCTTCATTAAATGTTTTCAAGATAAAGATAAGTAGTTTTGTGGAGAATAAAGGAATAAAGGGTTATGGTGTTCGGGCCGGAAAGTGGAGCTGAATCCACAAAAGATCAGCCATGATCCCATTGAATGGCTGAGCAGGCTCGAGGGGCCAGATGGTCTACTCGTGCTCCTAGCCCCAGCCTCAGCAGCCTTTTTCAAGAGGGGTGACTGGGTTCCACGGTCAACAAATTATGTACTTATGTTGTAAATCATTCCACTAATTCTCACTGTCGCTCGTCTTCAGAAGCAGGTTTTCCTGAGGAACTGCAAAGGCCTTGCTGAATTCAAATTACTGCTTTACCCTGATCAAACCCCTCTGTTGCAGAGTCAACTAGACCAACAGAACTTTCTTTGCAAATTCATTCACTCTAGCTTTATTTCATAGAATCTACAGTGCAGAAGAAAGCCATTGGCCCATTGTGCGCACACCGGCCCCTGGAAAGAGCACCTTACTCAAGCCCATACCTCCACTCTAACCCCGTAACCCAGCAACACTACCTAACCTTTTTGGACACTAAGAGCAATTTAGCATGGCCAATCCACCTAACCTGCACATCTTTGGACTGTGGGAGGAAACCGAAGCACCCGGAGGAAACCCAAGCAGACACGGGGAGAACGTGCAGACTCCGCACAGACAGTGACCCAAGCTGGGAATCGAATCTGGGACCTTGGGAGCTGTGAAGCAACAGTGTTAATCACTGTGCTACCGTGCCGCCCACTTTATACCCAGTGGGTCCATAATCTAGGCTTGGATTTTGCAGGGGTTTTTAAAATGGTGAACCGCCAGCATTCACCGTCATTACCCCTCTGAAACTGACAGCAGCTTCCGGATTTACCGCAGAGGGTAACAGAGTAATCCTGAAGTTGCGGTATGCCATAGGCTAGGCTGTGCTGCAAACCCTGGGACCTATCCCAGCCTTCCCCAGAGCCAGCAATCAGTGAACTCAGTTGACCACCGATATGGCCCTGAAAAAAATAATTTTACGTTCGTAGAATGTTGCTAAATGCCTCCTTTCTGATTTAATTCCTAGATTCAAATCAATTTCAGCATATTTAACTTCTACCACCCCCCCAGGTGTACGGTCCAATCTTTATAGAAAGATTTTTTTTCAAGTGAGTGGATTTTAGTTCTGGTCACTTGTTAGTTGACTGTCTGTGAGATTTCTTTCATGGGATTGGCTGCTTGGACATCTTGATGACAGCTCCACACTGAACATTACAATCCATGTCACAATGACAGCTGGTGAAACACTCACCAACATCACTAGATTCTCAGTAAGGCTTTTAGAGAGGTCATCAGTGAGTGCTCTTGTTTATCCATTAACCAGGCCATAATCCCCCCCAAAAGTTGTGACTCCACCCACATCCGGTCATCAAGTTCATTCATCTCTTGTTCCATGGGTCACTTTTGCTGCCTTTAAAAAAAAAAGCAGCAACATCTGCCTTTCGCCTGACCTCAGGCAAAACTCTAATGATTCCTGAAAGAATTGTGCCAAAATTACAGCAAATTCCTTCCTTGGTTCCTCGAGGATGCCTGGATGCTTTTTATCCAGCTGAAGAACTATTTACCCCATGTTATACAGTCACTGTGCTGACATTTGCAGATAGTTGCGCAACTTAACTCTGCAGCTTCTAGTTCCTTTTCCAGATTAAATATACCACGATACTTATTTAGCACAATTGCAGCCTGCAGTAGATCAGTTGTCACGGACTCACCCAATTGCTCCCTCAGTCCTGTACAGAAGTGCCAGCATGGATTTTCTGCTCGAGTCTCTAGAGTGGGAATTGAATACACAATCTTTTGACTCCGAGGCAAGTGGGGAACTAACTGATTTATGGCCAACACCAACTGTACCCTTACAGTAAAATTGTATTTCAACATGAATAATACTGATTTTATGGTGGGTTGGGAGGAGCAGAATTAGGCCACTTGGCCCATCGAGTCTGCTCCACCATTCAATCATGGCTGATATTTTTCTCATCCCCATAACCCTGATCCCCTTATTGATCAAAAACCTGAACCCCTTATTGATCAAAAACCTATCTTTCTCGGTCTTAGACACTCAGTGATTTGGCCTCCACAGCCTTCTGCGGCAAAGAGTTCCAGATTCACCCCGACTGTGGATGTTTATTGTCAAGTGTACCGAGGTACAGTGAAAAGTATTTTTCTGCGTACAGCTCAAACAGAACATTTAGTACATGAAAAGTAAACACATGAAAAGAAAAGAAAATACATAATAGGGCAACACAAGGTCCACAATGTAAATACATAGACATCGGCATCGGATGAAGCATACAGATGTGTAGTATTAATCAGGTCAGTCCATAAGAGGGTCGTTTAGGAGTCTGGTTACAGCGGGGAAGAAGCTGTTTTTGAGTCTGTTCGTGCGTATTCTCAGACTTCTGTATCTCCTGCCCGATGGAAGAAGTTGGATGAGTGAGTAAGCCGGGTGGGAGGGATCTTTGATTATGCTGCCCGCTTTCCCCAGGCAGCGGGAGGTGTAGATGGAGTCAATGGATGGGAGGCTGGTTTGTGTGATGGACTGGGCAGTGTTCACGACTCTCTGAAGTTTCTTACGGTCTTGGGCCGAGCAGTTGCCATACCAGAGTGTGATGCAGCCAGATAGGATGCTTTCTTTGGTGCACCTGTAAAGGTTGGTACGTCAGTGCGGACATGCCGAATTTCCTTAGTTTCCTGAGTAAGTATAGGTGCTGTTGTGCTTTCTTGGTGGAAGCGTCGATGTAGGTGGCCCTCCTCATCTCTGTTTTAAAGGATCGTCCCTGCCGTCTGAGATTGTGCCCTCTAGTTCTAGTTTTTTCTACTAGTGGAAACATTCTTCCCACGCCCACTCTATCCAGGCCTCACAATATCCTGCAAGTTTCGATAAGATCACCCCTCACCCTTCTAAACTCCAACGAGTAGACTCAAATTCCTCAACTGTTCCTCATACGACAAGCTCTTAATTCCAGGGATCATTCTTTGAACCTCCAAGCATTATAGTCTTCAGAAAGGACTACACCGAATGAGCAGACTTTATCATATGATTATGGGCTGTACCAATCACTGACCGTTCAGTGCTGAACTCTTCCCTTCTGCTCAAAACTTGATCAATTCCTACAGCAGCTAGCTAAATTTAAAAATCCTACATGCCACAGGAAATGAACCAAAGAACAAAGAAAGGTACAGCACAGGAATAGGCCCTTCAGCCCTGCACTGACCATGCAGCCCATCTAACCTAAAACCATAGCCTATTCCCATCCTATTCATGTATTTGTCAAGATGCCCCTTAAACGTCACTATTGTACCTGCTTCCACTACCTCCTCTGGCAGCGAGTTCCAGGCACCCACTACCCTCGATGTAAAAAAGTGGACAGCATAATCAACACGCTTCCCATCTGGCTTACTCACTCTTCCAACTTCTCCCATCGGACAAGAGATACAAAAGTTTGAGAACATGCACAAACAGATTCAAAAACAGCTTCTTCCCCGCTGTTACCAGATTCCCGAATGACCCTCTATGGGTTGATCTGATTAACACTACACCCTGTATGCTTCATCCGATGCCGGTGTCTATGTATTTACATTGTGTACCTTGTGTTGCCCTATTAAGTATTTTCTTTCCATGTACTAAATGATCAGTTTGAGCTGCATGCTGAAAAAAACTTTTCACTGTACCTCAGTACACGTGACAATAAACAAATCCAATCCAATCCAATCCTCAATGGTGGCACGGTAGCACAGTAGTTAGCATTGTTGCTTCACAGCGCCAGGTTCCCAGGTTCAATTCCAGGCTTGGTCACTGTCTGTGCGGATTCTGCACGTTCTCCCTGCGTCTGCGTGGGTTTCCTCCAGGTGCTCTGGTTTCCTCCCACAAGCCCCGAAATTTGGACATGTTAGGGAATTTGGACATTCTGAATTCTCCCTCAGTGTACCCGAACAGACGCTGGAGTGTGGCGACTAGGGGCTTTTCACAGTAACTTCATTGCAGTGTTTATGTAAGCCTACTTGCGACAATAAAGATTATTATGGTGGTTTCAAAGGATTACCTTGCTGCTCAAACTGCCTGTCCATCTGCTTCCCAAACATCAGGATAGTGGGGCTGCCGCAGGGAGCGAAGGGCTCGAGGCCAACCGATCTTGGTGATGTTCTCTCGGCTGGTGGAGGGGGAGGTGGGATTCGCCCCTCCGGAGTTGGATAAAGCCTATCGAACACTCCGGCAGAAGCCATGGGCGAATGAGCCACCGTGGGCGGTGATTTTCATAGTTTCCTGGAATGGGCAAAGAAGAACCACAACATTGACTGGGACGGTGTGGATCTACCAGGACATTTGGGCTGAGCTGGCAAAGCGGCATGCGGCCTTCAACAATGCGAAGGCAGTGTTCTACAGCAAAGGAATGCGATTCGGGGTGATGTAGCCAGCGAGATGGAGTCACAATGGACTCAAAAGGTCATTTCTTTGATATGCCAGAGCAGGCAGAGGTCTTCATTAGAGAGATGGGACTGGTTGGAGGAGGATTTGGTATCAGGGAGATGATTCATTGGGCCAGTTTTGGTGAGGCAGAATTGGTCTAGTTGTTTGTTTGGTGGGGTTGGGGGGAGAAGGAGAGCTGAAGGAGACCAGGGGATGTTTTCTCTCATATCCTTAGGGTGAGACTAGTGGCCACCTGAGGAGCCAGGAATTTATAAGGAGGGGTTGATTTATCGCAGTGGTAAAGGCTGACTTGAGGGTGTGAGACTCCCAAGGTTAGTCACCTGGAATGTGCGGGACATGGGGTAGGGGGTAAACAGGGCAAGAGGTTTCCCCCATTTAAAGGGATTGGGGACCAATGTGGTGTTCTTACAGGAGATTCACTTGCATGTGTGGGACCAGACCAGGCTGTGGAAGACCTGGGTGAGCCAGGGTTTTCGTTCAGGCTTTAATAGCAGGGCCCCAGGGCTGCCGATTCTAATCAACAAAAGGGTCCGTTTCCAGAAGGGGAAGGTCTTGGCTGATTTGGGGGTGGAAAGGGGAAGTCGGTACATGATGGTTGCAGGCACATTAGAGGGGCAGGCAGTGGCGTTAGTGAATGTACACACCCCAAGTTGGAATGATGTAAAGTTTATAACGTGGCTGTAGGCTACAATACCGGAATTAGATATGCACCAACTGATTTTAGTAAGGTGCTGGGGAGGTTAGGATTTCAACTGTGTGATGGACATGAAGCTAGATTGCTGTCGGCCAAAGTTGGGGATGGCGAGGGCGTTAGTAGCATTCCTGGAAGAGACAGATGGTGTGGACCCGTGGCGGTTTATGCATCTCGGGAGTAAGGAGTTCTCGTTTCTTTCCTCCTGGATTCTATGGGAAGGTCTGTCATAAGGGAATATGTGGAGTTGCGCCCTCTGTGGGAGTTGAAGGCGGTGTTCAGAGGGGAGATCATATCTTACAAGTCATAGGTGGATGGGTAGGCCAAGAAGGAGCGACAGAAGTTAGTGAAGGAGATACATAGGAGATAGGAGCAGGAGGCGGCCTTTTGGCCCTTTGAGCCTGCTCCGCCATTCATCACGATCATGGCTGATCATCCAACTCAATAGCCTAATCCTGCTTTCTCCCCATAGCCTTTGATCCCATTCCCCCCCAAGTGCTATATCTAGCAGCCTCTTGAATATATTCAATGTTTTCGCATCAACTACTTCCTGTAGTAATGAATTCCACAGGCTCACCATTCTTTGTGTGAAGAAATGTCTCCGAAATGATTTACCCGAATCGACAATGGTTTCATGCTCATCATTAGACTTTTTAATTCCCCAGGTGACCCCAGGTTCTGGACACACCCATCATTGACAACATCTTCCCTGAGTGTGCATCATGGGTATGTGAGCTATCCAATTCCAGAACCATTGGTACGCAAGAAAAAGCTGCAAATGCAATTTGACCTGCTGTCTATGGACAAGGCGGTGCGCTAGCGCAGGTGTTTGAAGTGGGTGGTCTACGAGTATGAGGAGAAGGCCAGCTGTCTCTCGGCTCACCAGCTAAGGTGACAGAAGGCTGCTAGGGAGATGATTCAGGTTAGGGATTCAGAGTGTAGGCTGGTCTCCAACCTGGACCAGGTGAATGGAGCATTTTATGAAAGGCTTTATAGGTCAGAGCCACCAGGGGACGAGTGAGGAATTAGGAGGGTCTAGAGTTTCCCCACGGTCGGGGAGGAATTATGGGAAGAGCTGGAGGCGTCGCTGGAATTGGATGGGGTTCGAACATCCTTAGGAAAGTGCAAACGGGGATGGCGCCAGGCCGGATGGGTCCTGGTAGGATGTTATAGGAAAGATGCAGATGGGGATGGCGCCGGGCGGGTCCTGGTCGGATGTTATAGGAAAGATGCAGACGGAGATGGCGTGGGGCTGGATGGAGTCCTGGTCGGATGTTATAGGAAAGATGAATATGGGGAAGGTGCCAGGCCAGATGGGTCCTGGTCGGATGTTATAGGAAAGATGCAGATGGGGAAGGTGCCGTGGCTGGATGGGTCCTGGTCGGATGATATAGGAAATATGCAGACGGAGATGGCGAGGAGCTGGATGGGGTCCTGGTCGGATGTTATAGGAAAGATGCCGATGGCGCCGGGGCTGGATGGGTCCTGGTCGGATGTTACAGGAAAGATGCAGACGGGGAGGCGCCAGGGCCGGATGGGGTCCTGGTCGGATGTTATAGGAAAGATGCAGATGGGGAAGGTGCCGTGGCTGGATGGGTCCTGGTCGGATGTTATAGGAAAGATGCAGATGGGGAAGGTGCCGTGGCTGGATGGGTCCTGGTCGGATGTTTTCGGAAAGATGCAGACGGAGATGGCGAGGGGCTGGATGGGGTCCTGGTCGGATGTTATAGGAAAGATGCCGATGGCGCCGGGGCTGGATGGGTCCTGGTCGGATGTTACAGGAAAGATGCAGACGGGGAGGCGCCGGGGCCGGATGGGGTCGTGGTAGGATCTTTGCAGGAAGTTTGCAGACCAGTTGGTCCCGTTATTGATGGGGATGTATAATGATTCCCTGGAGCAGGGTTCTCTCCCCAAGACGTTGTGGCAGGCATCCATCTCCCTTCCCCTGAAAAAGGACAAGTATCCCATAGAGTGTGGGCTATATCGCCCGATTTTACTGCTCAATGTAGATGCGAAGCTTTTGGCTAAAATCCTGGCGCTGAGTTTGGAACCCCAACTCTAGCACCAGACAGGGTTTGTGGAGGGCCGAAAGGTGTCATCCAACACAAGGAGACTGCTCAATGTTGTTCTCGCCCAAGCGGCTGGGCCGGAACCAGAGATAATAGTGTCGCTGGATGCAGAAAAAGCGTTCAACAGGGTTGAGTGACGATATCAGATCTTGGAGAGGTTTGGGCTGGGCCCAGGGTTTATGTCGTGGTGCGGCTGTTGCACAAGGCTCCTTCCACCAGTGTGCGTACCGATAGCATGAGTTTGGGATTATTTTAGCTACATAGGGGACGAGGCAGGGTGTCCGGTGTCTCCCCTCTTGTTTGCACTGGGTCTTTTCTTCAGCACCATATCGGCAATCAACTGTGTGGCAAGATTTAACTCCAATTTGATCTATAGGTTTGCAGATGATGGGGTTTGCAGGGGCAGCACGGTAGCATTGTGGATAGCACAATTGCTTCACAGCTCCAGGGTCTCAGGTTCGATTCCGGCTTGAGTCACTGTCTGTGCGGAGTCTGCACATCCTCCCCGTGTGTGCGTGGGTTTCCTCCGGGTGCTCCGGTTTCCTCCCACAGTCCAAAGATGTGCAGGTTAGGTGCATTGGCCATGATAAATTGCCCTTAGTGTCCAAAATTGCCCTTAGTGTTGGGTGGGGTTACGGGGTTATGGGGATAGGGTGGAGGTGTTGACCTTGGTTAGGGTGCTCTTTCCAAGAGCCGGTGCAGACTCGATGGGCTGAATGGACTCCTTCTGCACTGTAAATTCTATGATCTATGATACGACTGTGGTGGGTCGTGTCTCAAACAACGATGAATCAGACTACAGATAGATCACTTGGTTGCATGGTGTACTGAAAGCAACCACTCCCTAAATGTTGGAAAGACCAAGGAACTGATCATCGACTTCAGGAAGTGTAGAACACACACTCCAGTCTACATCAATGGCTCCAAAGTAGAGATGGTCAATAGCTTTAAGTTCCTGGGGGGTCACCATCACCAACAATCTGTCCTGGTCCAATCACACTGATGCAACAGTCAACAATGTCTCTACTCCTACGGAAACTAAAGAAATTTGGCATGTCTGAGTCTACACTCTCAAACTTGTACAGATGTGCCATCCTATCTGGCTGCATCACAGCCTGGTACGGCAACTGCTCGGCCCAAGATCGCAAGAAACTGCAGAGTGTGGTGAACTCAGCCCAATGCATCACACAAGCTTGCCACCCTCCCATTGATTCTGTGTACACCTCCCGCAGCCTCAGGAAGGCAGACAGCATTGTCAGAAACCCCTCGCACCCAGGCTTTGCCATCTTCCAGACCCTTCATCAGGCAGAAGATAGAAAAGTCTGAAGACCCACACATCCAAACATAGGAACAGCTTCTTCCCCAAAGCTACTAGGTCTCCCTTGGACAGATCTGTTCCCTGTAAGAACACTATTCACGACGCCCTCTGCTGCTCTTGCTCATGTATGTGCTTTGTTTGGCCCTTATTCCGCACTGTAACCAATCACTGTTTGGCAATATACTCTGTTGATTATTCTTTTTGTTTACTATGTACATACTGTGTACGTTCCCTTGGCCGCAGAAAAATACTTTTCACTGTACTTTGTTACACGTGACAATAAAATCAATCAGTCAAGCCCTGTCCTTTAGTGGCTAAACTCGGGGCCTCGGATCTGTGTGAGCAGATGTCCTGGCATCCGCCTCACTGGTTGCTCAGAGCCGAATCCTCCAGAGTTGGAGACTGGTGACGCCACCTAGTGTCTCAGCATGGCTAGGTGACTTCTGGAATTTTTGCACCTCGAGAGAGTCAAATATACCATGAGGGGGTCAACTGAAGGGTTCTACCATAGATGGCAACTGTTGGTCACTGTTAGCTGCTGGAAGGGAGGAGGAAATACTAGGTTATTGTTTTTATTATTTGGTTTACTGCTGTTTGTAATTTTTGTCAGTTTAATAAAATCTTCACGGACAGCACGGTAGTGCAGTGGTTAACACGTGCCGAGGTCCCAGGTTTGATCCCAGCCTCGGGTCACTTGTCTGTGTGGAGTTTGCAAATTCTCTGTTTGCGTGGGGTTCTACCCCAAAACCCAAAGATATGCAAGGTAGGTGGATTAGTCACGTTAAATTGCCCCTTAATTGGAAAAAACGAATTGGGTACTCTAAAATATATTTTAAAAATCTAAAATCTTTTTTTTAAAAAGTGCAAGCTCTTTAACGCAAAATCATACAAATCATAGAATGGTCACAGCACTGGAGGCCATTCGGCCCACCATGAACCTTTTCAGATAATGATCCAACTCCCTCCTGAATGCCTGCGTTGAACCTGCCTCCATCCTAGATCCTAACCGCCTCCTGGGTAAAAGATGCCTCATGCAACCATTGCTTTCTTTGACCAATTACTTTAAATCCGTGTCCTCTGATGCTCGATCCTTCCACCTCTGCGCAGGTCAAGGAGACACAGCCTGAGTGAGACACATCCAGAGTGGGAAATGGAACTTGGTAATTTGGTGCAGAGTGGGAGAAGGTGCTTTTTTCCCCTACTGTTTTGTTCCCTCTCTCTTACTTCTGGCCTGTAACTTTTAATCTGCAGGGAGAGAACCAGAGAGCATCTGAGAACCTGAGAGTGTAAGTGATTTTTATTTATTTTTATTACCGTTTCAAAATGTGTGTGGGGGGTGGAGGGGGGTAACTGAAGTGACATCACAGTAAAGCTGTGACCTGATTGGCTGGTTGGGAATCTACACTAAATTTAAAAAAATTAAGCAGTTAAACTAATTAAACATAATTACTTAATTATAATTTAGAGGGGTATTGTAGCCACCTGGGTTGGCCACTTCCTGACTTAAAATGGAGGTCCGCAAAGACGACAGGGAAATTCAGCCAACACAGGCAAAAACTAACAAGTGCAAAAATCCTGTGTATTAGAACTTGCAGAAGCCCAGACAGGACTGAAACTCACAGCCATCTGCATACTAATGAGCGATCCCCGGGAACAATTGAAACATGTACGGTGAATAAGGCCAAGCCAGACTCCTCGGCGCCAGCAGGAGCCAAGACAAAGGAAGGCCAACGGACCCTTAGGGACTGCCCAGCGATCAGGGAACGGTTCCAGTATTGGAGAAATCGGAACGTAGTGGAACCAGATACGGGGTCCGCCCCGAACGGCGGGAAGCCCCTGGGGACTATAAAGTAGAGTCCCCAAGTTCAAATTGGTCCTCTTGGCAGGGTCACTCAGCAACTCGAACCAACCCTTGACAGTGAACTGTCTAAGCTGCCGCAACAATCAAGTAAGTCTTCAGTCAACGCTCGCTACGAGATAGGCGCTCATAGCTACCAGTCCATACCAGCTTTTGAATCCTGCAGACTCAGAATTGAACGAAAGGCCATTTGTTCCCCTGACCTGGTGGGCCAGTTCCGAAGCTAAGTATAGGCCTTTTAGCGATAGAGATAGTCTAGAAAGTAGAGTTTATGCATGAGTAGTGATTTACTGTGTATAATAAATGTGTTTTGATTTGAATCTTACTAATTGGTGTGTTGAGTTATTGATCAGTACTTGAACCTGTGGCGGTATCATAAAGATACCTGGCGACTCTAGAGCAAAGGTTATAGAAACAGAGCAAATTCAGTAAAGACCCAACGTGCAACGAATTACGAGCCAACCAAAGTTAGCAACATTTACTGGCGACATCCTGAAGGGACCAGAATTAGAAGTGGCCTTCCCACTCCGGGAGAACCCAAAATTTGAGTTAGAATCCAATTTGGAACAGAAAAACCACAAGTGTTCAAGCAGTTCTGATCAATCCTCGTAATTCGGAAGTGTGTTAATGCATGCGTAACTAACAGGGCTATAAGGTAAAACTGATAGATTTTTGTTGCGAAAAACTGTCGGGAGTTTGTATTCCGGAAAATAGCGCACACCATACCCGTGTTTACAGCACCGCCTTAGTATCCCTTGTTCCAAATTTAAAAGAGCATTCAGATAGAGAAAAATGGCAATGAAGGCAATGGAACGCCTCATGAACCCTCAGGAATTCGAGGTCGCAGCGACCAGCAGCAGAGTAGGACGGTGTCCCGTTTGGGAAGAAGAGATCAGAAAATATCTCAAAGGGAAAGGAGTGAATTCTGTGACAATGAGGAAACAGGACCCGGGAGTATAGGCCATACTTGGTTGGAGAACCTGTCAGAGATCCATAAGAAAAGCTTAGGGAAAGCTCGCAAGCCGATGGCAATCGTGTCCTGTCTGGCACAATTGCGAGGCACAGAGGAGGTCGTTCGGACATAGAACATAGAAAAATACAGCACAGAACAGGCCCTTCGGCCCACAATGTTGTGCCGAACCTTTGACCTAGATTAATCATAGATTATCATAGAATTTACAGTGCAGAAGGAGGCCATTCGGCCCTTCGAGTCTGCACCGGCTCTTGGAAAGAGCACCCTAACAAAGGTCAACACCTCCACCCTATCCCCATAACCCAGTAACCCCACCCAACACTAAGGACAATTTTGGACACTAAGGGCAATTTATCATGGCCAATTCTCCTAACCTGCACATCTTTGGACTGTGGGAGGAAACCGGAGCACCCGGAGGAAACCCACGCACACACGGGGAGGATGTGCAGACTCCGCACAGACAGTGACTCATGCCGGAATCAAACCTGGGACCCTGGAGCTGTGAAGCAATTGTGCTAACCACCATGCTATCGTGCTGCCCTTAAGAACAAATTAACCTACACTATATCATTCTACCGTAATCCATGTACCTATCCAATAGCTGCTACATGTGGCGGACGCTCCGCAAAGAGATAGAAGAGAGACATCGAATGAGCAAGGTCGATGTTAGTGAGATCGAGAGAATGTAGAATTGGGAAGGAAGTTGGCAGCAAAGGACGGAGAGGTGGATGATGCCAAGTGGTCACACAAGTCTTGTCTAGCGCATCTGAACAGCTTCCAAACCCAGTACGATAAGGCCTATCAGGACACACAACGTGCAGTCCTGGTAAGAGAAGAGACAGAGAAACAGGAAGAGGCATTGCAGCGATTTAAAAAGCAGCGTTAAGAGCACTCCATGCTGCCACCACGGAGCACAGGCAAAGCTCATTAGATCACGCAAAGTGCCGGAAGCAGATTGCGGAACTACAGTCTTTGCTTTCAGTGCAAAATGGGTTTCAGAGCACCTTTGGATCCCAATTAGATGAGGAAGATGGTCCTGATTGGCAAGAATTAAACAAAACCGCGCATAGATATGTACAGGGAACATGTGCGCAAGGAAAGTCCCAAAAGAGAAAAGCACCCCAACCCCCCTCAGAGCAGATAGATCAGGCACCCATGAATCCAGTAACCACCCACCGCACAGTCACATCGGAAGGAGACACAGAATTCCTTTTCACTACCCCCTTAACCGTGACCCAATTATGGGAGGCGTGCGAAAAGATCACACCGTTCCTCCCACCTCAGACCCCCACCACGTCTTTGCTAGAGTAAAGCAGCAGGCAACCATGTACGGCCTGGATGAGAGTGAGCAAGTGAAGCTCACAGTTTTAAGCTTAGACCCTTCGGTTGTAGCAGCCCTTCCTGACCCACAGAATGTAGGAGGAGGCACACTTGAGGAGGTGCACACGGCCATCCTAGATGCGATCGGCTACAACAAGGTGACCCAGTAGAAGGCCTGAAATAAGTGCAGGCAGAAGAAAACAGAACATCCCACAGCGTTTGCTGGACGCCTGTGGATTCATTTTACAGCAGTTTTTGGAAACTTAGACCACGCCCATTTGTCCCAAGACAACATGGCCAAATGGACCTGCACCCTTATCTCTCATGCCACAGAGGCAGGACAAAATGCCTGTACCAATTATGACCCCTCAGAAGATCACACAATGAAAAATGGGTTTTAAAGAGGTTGTCCCGCACCTGGGAGCAATCTGTCCAAAACAAACCCGCAATTAGGAAACCCGAAGAACAGCAGGCAGAGGCAGATATCCAAGCAGTTAAAGCACACCAGAACCCCGCATGGGTGAACGAAGGCAGGAACAGCCCCCCCACAAAAACCACAGGAGTGTTACAAATGTGGACAATTAGGACACTTTGCACGAGAATGCAACGCCCCATGAAAGCCACAGAGAGCCCAGCAGGCAGGCACTCTGAACAGGAAAAAGCTCATACATAGTGTGAGCACCTGTTCAGACCAGACAGACCTGAACGGAACTGACTGACGGTGTTCGGGCTCCCCCAGTTGGGTCTGCGACACCCTTTGGGAGTGGGGCCCACTACAGCCACAATCACCCTCAGCGGCTTCACAGGCCACTCACAACAGGGACACATCACAGCCCCATACCCATTCAAATTGGCAATATTACCACAAAACACCCCATAGATTTGGTCGATCTGGACCACACAGCAGAACACATTTTGGGCAATGATTTTATGAACTCCCACCACCTTTCATTTGATCCAGTAAACCAATGTGTCTGGAAAATGACAAAGTCAGCAAGAGCCCCCGCAACGCTCATAGGTGAGTATGCGAATAAGATTAACGCAGTCAGCAATTTTTGGTTTGACCCAACCACGATTAGTGCAGACAAACTGGTTAGGGCAGTTCTTCAGAAAAACAGGACTGCATTTGCAAGTCATAAACATGACTGCAGCAGAATGGCTGGCTTGGTTCAAATAACAGGACCTGACCCTAGACCCCAGAAGCAATACGGATTTCCCCAAGAGGCAGAGGGAGAAATCGCAAAGGTTATGGATAGCTTATTAGAACAAGGCATACTTAGATCAGTAGCCTCTACGAATAATGCCCCGATTTGGCCAGTGAGAAAGCCCGATGGATCATGGTGACTGACCATCGATTCACCCCCGCAGCAGCCCCCATGGTAGCCACGAGTCCCAAGACCATGCTCAAACAGGGACTCAACTCACGATATTTTACGGTTTTGGACGTCAGTAATGGATTCTGGTCCATTCCATTGGCAAAGGCGTGCCAGTACAAATTTGCCTTCACTTTTAAAGGTCAGCAGGACACGTGGACATGCCTTCAACAAGGATTCCACAACTCCCCCTCCATTTTCCACCGACAGCTGGCAAATGGATTATCAACATTTTCTCGCCCCGAATGTCTGGTCCAATATGTGGACGACGTATTACTGCAGACAGGCACCAAGGCAGAGCACATAGAGCTTCTGGCCGAACTCCTACAGCAGATTGGATGTAAAGTGAACCCCAAAAAGGCCCAACGTTTGGAAGACAAAGTGGTATATTTGGGAACGATTATCACGCATGGTCAACGCGAGATCGAGCATAAAAGAATTGACTTGATTGTCAAATTGCCCCTTCCCCAGAATGTTTCAGCCCTCCGGTCTTTTTAGGACTGGTTGGCTACTGCCGAAACCATATTGACTGTTTCGCCACCAAAGCAGCACCCCTCGGACCGCCTAAAGAAAGGAGCCCCTTGGAAACAGAGCAAATTCAGTAAAGACCCAACGGGCAACGAATTACGAGCCAACCAAAGTTGGCAACAGTATCTAAGCCAGAGATCGGAGAGTACTGTATTGAGCTTTCACATTTATAGTAGAAATCTAGTGCTAGGAAACAGATAGTTAACAGTAACTATCTGAAAATTTTTTTTTAAAAATAAATTTAATTGACTAATTAATTGACACAATGTCAATTAGAGGGCGCAG
The DNA here is from genome assembly GCF_047496885.1 of Scyliorhinus torazame. Taxonomy (NCBI): domain Eukaryota; kingdom Metazoa; phylum Chordata; class Chondrichthyes; order Carcharhiniformes; family Scyliorhinidae; genus Scyliorhinus; species Scyliorhinus torazame. The sequence continues at coordinate 333,489,279 of NC_092710.1, forward strand.
TGCTCTGACTGTGAGATGTGGCAGGTCCTGGAGGCTTCCAGCATCCTGGATGGCTTCAGCTGCAGAAAGTGCACCCAACTGGAGCTCCTCACAGACCGCATGGTTCGGTTGGAGCAGCAGCTGGATGCACTTAGCAGCATGCAGATGGTGGAAAGCGTCAAAGATAGCAGTTATAAAAATGTGGTCACACCCAAGGTGCAGGCAGAGAAATGGGTGACCACCAGAAAGGGCAGGCAGTCAATGCAGGAATCCCCTGTGGTTGTCCCCCTCTCGAACAGGTATACCCCTTTGGATACTGTCGGGGGGGGAATAGCCTATCAGGGGAAAACAGCAGCAACCAGAGCAGTGGCACCACGGCTGGCTCTGATGTTCAGAAGAGAGGGTCAAAGCGCAGAAGAGCAATAGTAATAGGGGACTCTATAGTCAGGGGCACAGATAGGCGCTTCTGTGGACGTGAAAGAGACTCCAGGATGGTATGTTGCCTCCCTAGTGCCAGGGTCCAGGATGTCTCCGAACGAGTAGAGGGCATCCTGAAGGGGGAGGGCAAACAGGCAGAGGTCGTTGTACATATTGGTACTAACGACATAGGCAGGAAGGGGCAGGAGGTCCTGCAGCAGGAGTTCAGGGAGCTAGGCAGAAAGTTAAAAGACAGGACCTCTAGGGTTGCAATCACGTGATTACTCCCCGTGCCACGTGCCAGTGAGGCTAGAAATAGGAAAATAGAGCAGCTAAACATGTGGCTAAACAGCTGGTGCAGGAGGGAGGGTTTTGGTTATCTGGACCACTGGGAGCTCTTCCGAGGCAGGTGTGAACTGTATAAGGAGGACGGGTTGCATCTAAACTGGAGAGGCATAAATATCCTGGCCGCGAGGTTTGCTAGTGTCACACGGGAGGGTTTAAACTAGTATTGCAGGGGGGTGGGCACCAGAGTAATAGGTCAGAAGGTGAAAGCATTGAGGGAGAACTAGGGAATAGGGCCAGTATGGCTCTGAGAAAGAGCAGACAGGGAGATGTTGCTGAACACAGCGGGTCTGGTGACCTGAAGTGCATATGTTTTAATGGAAGTAGTTTTACAGGTAAGGCACATGAACTTAGAGCTTGGATTAGTACTTGGAACTATGATGTTGTTGCCATTACATAGACCTGGTTGAGGGAAGGACAGGATTGGCAGCTAAACGTTCCAGTATTTAGATCTTTCAGGCGGGATAGAGGGGGATGTAAAAGGGTTGGCAGAGTTGCGCTACTGATTAGGGAGACTATCACAGCTGTACTGCGGGAGGACACCTCAGAGGGCAGTGAGGCTATATAGGTAGAGATCAGGAATAAGACGGGTGAAGTCACAATGTTGGGGGTTTATTACAGGCCTCCCAACAGCCAGCGGGAGATAGAGGAGCAGATAGGTAGACAGATTTTGGAAACGAGTAAAAACAGCAGTGTTGTTGTGATGGGAGACTTCAACTTCCCCAATATTGACTGGAACTCACTCAGTGCTAGGGGCTTAGACAGGGCAGAGTTTGTAAGGAGCATCCAGGAGGGCTTCTTAAAACAATATGTAGACAGTCCAACTAGGGAACGGGCTGTACTGGACCGGATATTGGGGAATGAGCCCGGCCAGGTGGTAGAAGTTTCAGTAGGGGAGCATTTCAGGAACAGTGACCACAATTCAGTAAGTTTTGAAGTGCTGGTGGACAAGGATAAGAGTGGTCCTAGGGTGAATGTGCTAAATTGGGGGAAGGCTAATTATTACAATATTAGGCGGGAACTGAAGAACCTAGATTGGGGGCGGATGTTTGAGGGTAAATCAACATCTGACATGTGGGAGGCTTTCAAGTGGCAGTTGAAAGGAATTCAGGACCGGCGTGTTCCTGTGCGGAAGAAGGATAAATACGGCAAATTTCAGGAACCTTGGATAACAAGAGATATTGTAGGCCTTGTCAAAAAGAGAAAGGAGGCATTTGTCAGGGCTAGAAGGCTGGGAACAGACGAAGCCTGTATGGAATATAAGGAAAGTTGGAAGGAACTTAAGCAAGGAGTCAGGAGGGCTAGAAGGAGTCACGAAAAGTTATTGGCAAATAGGATTAAGGAAAATCCCAAGGCTTTTTACACGTACATAAAAAGCAAGCGGGTAGCCAGGGAAAGGGTTGGCCCACTGAAGGATAGGCAAGGGAATCTATGTGTGAAGCCAGAGGAAATGGGTGAGGTACTAAATGAATACTTTGCATCAGTATTCACCAAAGAGAAGGAATTGGTGGATGTTGAGTCTGGAGAAGGGTGTGTAGATAGCCTGGGTCACATCGAGATCCAAAAAGACGAGGTGTTGGGCGTCTTGAAAATTATTACGGTAGATATGTCCCCAGGGCCTGATGGGTTCTACCCCAGAATACTGAAGGAGGCTGGAGAGGAACTTGCTGAGGCCTTGACAGAAATCTTTGGATCCTCACTGTCTTCAGGTGATGTCCCAGAGGACTGGAGAATAGCCAATGTTGTTCCTTTGTTTAAGAAGGGTAGCAAGGTAAATCCAGGGAACTACAGGCTGGTGAGCCTTACATCAGTGGTAGGGAAATTACTGGAGAGAATTCTTCGAGACAGGATCTACTCCCATTTGGAAGCAAATGGACGTATTAGTGAGAGGCAGCATGGTTTTGTGAAGGGGAGGTCGTGTCTCACTAACTTGATAGAGTTTTTCGAAGAGGTCACAAAGATGATTGATGCAGGTAGGGCAGTGGATGTTGTCTATATGGACGTCAGTAAGGCCTTTGACAAGGTCCCTCATGGCAGACTGGTACAAAAGGTGAAGTCATATGGGATCAGGGGTGAGCTGGCACGGTGGATACAGAACTGGCTAAGTCATAGAAGGCAGAGAGTAGCAATGGAAGGGTGCTTTTCTAATTAGAGGGCTGTGACTAATGGTGTTCCGCAGGGATCAGTGCTGGGACCTTCGCTGTTCGTAGTATATATAAAATGATTTGGAGGAAAATGTAACTGGTCTGATTAGTAACTTTGCAGACGACACAAAGGTTGGTGGAATTGCGGGTAGCGATGGGGACTGTCAGAGGATACAGCAGGATTTAGATCGTTTGGAGACTTGGGCGGAGAGATGGCAGATGGAGTTTAATCCGGACAAATGTGAGGTAATGCATTTTGGAAGGTCTAATGCAGGTAGGGAATATACAATGAATGGTAGAATCCTCAAGAGTATTGAAAGTCAGAGAGATCTAGGTGTACAGGTCCACAGGTCACTGAAAGGGGCAACACAGGTGGAGAAGGTAGTCAAGAAGGCACACGGCATGCTTGCCTTCATTGGCCGGGGCATTCAGTATAAGAATTGGCAAGTCATGTTGCAGCTGTATAGAACCTTAGTTAGGCCACTGTTATAACCTGCCTACTGACGATTGGCTGGGGACTAATGACTATCCCACAATCCTATGGGAGTATGAACTTCCCCAAAGAGGGGGGGGGGCGGAGAAACTCCTACTATAAATAAGCTGGCCAGTCCAGGAACCAGGAGAAGGTAGCAAGGGAAGTTACTGCTACTGTTATGTATATATTGTTATAGTAAATAAACGTTATTATTTTGTATCCTTAAAACTCGTGCTGGATTCTTCGGGGCCCTTACAAAACTGGCGACGAAGGTAAAAGTGAATAGCTGTCTACACTGCTGAAGCCACCTCCCTGGATTTTTGTTGGATACAGGTTGGAAGTTGTTTTCTATTATACCATGCCTCTGTACGGACGTTTGGATGTTTTTGATGCTGCGCTGGAAAGCTGGAACCAGTACACACAACGGATGCGTTACTATTTCCGGGCAAACAATATCACTGAAAACGAGCGCCAGGTGGTCATATTGCTCACCGCCTGCGGCCTGCATACGTTTGGGGTGATTAGGAGCCTTACGTACCCAGCTGCGCCGGACACCAAAACGTTTGACGAACTTGTGAATACAGTGGGGCAACACTTTAACCCAACCCCGTCCACGATAGTCCAGGGTTACCGGTTTAATACCGCTGAGAGGACCCCTGGAGAATCCCTTGCCGATTTTTTATCCAGGCTACGCGGGATTGCGGAATACTGTGACTATGGTGAGACCTTGTCAGAAATGTTACGCGACCGTTTGGTTTGCGGTATTAACAATGCGGCCACCCAGAGAAAGTTGTTAGCGGAGCCAACATTGACTTTTCAACAGGCAATACAAATAGTCTTGTCCCGAGAGAGCGCAGAGCGAGGAGTACAGGAGCTACAGGGAATGGAAGTGCATGCCTTAGGGCGCAACCCTTTCCGCCCAAAAACTTCCCCCTGCACTCCTGCGGTACCTTGGGCGAGGCAACGACCAGACCGACGCCAGTGGCCATCGGACATTCCTCCCCGAAGGGAGCCTTCTCCAGAGCCAATGGATGAGGAGCCATGTCCGTGTCAGACTTGTAGGCGCCGACCCCGTCGCGGACGGCGGTCCTGGGGACGCCAGAGGCGCCGTCGTTCCGACCGAAACTGGGACCAGCCCAGGGGCCGTAACTGGGACCAGCCCAGAGGCCGTACCTTCCATGTGGATGAACCTGCGGCGACCACTCCTGAGGACGTGGAGACGGAGGACGACTGCCTGCAGCTGCATTGCGTGGCAGCTCCCCGTGTGGCCCCCATTAAGGTGACAGTATGGGTCAATGGCCACCCGCTGGAGATGGAGTTGGATACTGATGCAGCGGTCTCCGTGATCGCCCAGAGGACATTCGACCGCATCAAGCAGGGTATACAGACCCTTACATTAACTGACTCACAGGCCAGGTTGGCCACCTACACGGGGGAAACCACTGCACATTGCTGGAACTACAATGACCCCTGTTGTCTATGGACGCCAGGAGGGGCGTTTCCCACTTATCGTAGTGCGTGGCCATGGGCCCAGCCTGTTGGGTCGGGACTGGTTGCGCCATTTGCGGTTGCAATGGCAGCACGTCCTCCAAACAGTTTCTGGAGGGTTGACTGAGGTGCTAGGACGATACCCAGAGGTATTCCAGCCTGGTTTGGGGAAAATAAAAGGGGCCGTAGCCCGTATCCAAGTTGAACCAGGAGCCACGCCGCGCTATTTCCGGGCGCGCCCAGTGCCTTACGCTTTGCTCGAGAAGGTAGAAGGGGAGCTCACTCGTTTGGAGAGTTTGGGTATTATCAGGCCCGTCCGTTTTGCTGACTGGGCAGCACCAATTGTACCAGTAATGAAGCCAGATGCCACAGTTCGCTTGTGTGGCGACTATAAACTTACAGTGAATACAGTTTCCCGACTCGACCGATACCCAATGCCTCGCATAGAGGATCTCTACGCGAAACTTGCAGGCGGACTCTCATTCACAAAATTAGATATGAGTCACGCCTACCTGCAGCTGGAGCTGGACCCTGCCTCCCGACCATATGTAACAATTAACACACACCGGGGCCTGTATGAATATACACGGTTGCCCTTTGGAGTATCTTCTGCCTGCGCAATTTTTCAACATGTTATGGAGGGCATTTTGAGAGGTTTACCACGTGTGGCTGTCTACCTAGATGACGTGTTGATTACAGGGACGTCGGAGCAAGAGCATTTGGAAAATCTGGAGGCTGTCCTTAAACGCCTTTCGGAGGCTGGAGTCCGTTTACGTCACACAAAGTGCGTATTTCAGGCAAAAGAAGTAGTCTACCTAGGTTCTCGGTCTCGTAAACTATTACGGGAAGTTCCTCCCTAATCTGGCAACTACGCTGGCCCCCTTACACCTGCTGCTAAAGCAAAATCACACCTGGGTTTGGGGTCAGCCGCAAGAAACCGCTTTCCGGCGGGTAAAGCAACAATTGTCGTCGTCTGGGTTACCTAACCCACTATGATCCGGGAAAGCCTTTGCTCATCACATGTGATGCATCCCCGTATGGTATTGGGGCTGTCCTGTCCCACAAGATGGAGAACGGGGCCGAGCGACCGATAGCTTTCGCCTCCCGTACATTGACTGCAGCGGAGAAAAAGTACGCGCAGATCGAGAAGGAGGGCCTGGCAGTGGTTTTCGCGGTGAAACGCTTCCACCAGTATGTGTATGGCCACCATTTCACTATCGTGACTGATCATAAGCCCCTGCTGGGACTCTTCAGAGAGGATAAGCCAATACCGCCCATTGCTTCTGCACGGATCCAGCGCTGGGCTTTGTTGCTTGCTGCATATGAGTATTCTCTGGAGCACAAACCAGGTACGCAGATAGCAAATGCCGACGCACTGAGCCGATTGCCTTTATCAACCGGCCCCATGTCGACCCCCAGGACCGGTGAGGTGGTCGCAACCCTAAATTTTATGGACACCTTGCCTGTCACGGCATCACAGATCCGTGAGTGGACCCACACGGAGCCAGTCTTGTCAAAGGTTCGGCACATAGTCCTGTATGGTGGGCAGCATAGACAGCTCCCAGGCGAGTTGCGGGCATTTTCCTCCAAGCTGTCAGAGATCAGCGTGGAAGACGGCATCCTCTTGTGGGGGACGCGTGTGATTGTCCCGGAAAAAGGCCAGGAGCTGATATTATCAGACTTGCAGAATGGGCATCCGGGCGTGACCAAGATGAAAATGTTGGCCCGGAGTTATGTCTGGTGGCCAGGCCTCGACACCGACATTGAGAAGGTGGCCCAAAACTGCTCCATTTGCCAGGAGCATCAGAAGCTTCCGCCGGCCGCGCCCCTACATCACTGGGAATGGCCAGGGCGGCCTTGGGCACGCTTACATGCAGATTTCGCAGGCCCTTTTCAGGGATCCATGTTCCTTTTACTAATTGACGCCCAGTCCAAATGGCTGGAGGTGCATAAGATGCAGGGGACAACGTCCTGCGCAACAATTGAAAAAATGCGTTTATCATTTAGCACGCATGGCCTCCCCGAGGTGCTGGTCACGGATAATGGCACTCCATTCACGAGTGAGGAGTTTGCTAGGTTTACAAAGACGAACGGCATCCGCCATATCCGCACTGCCCCTTACCACCCGGCTTCAAATGGGTTGGCAGAGCGTGCAGTGCAAACATTCAAAAGAGGCCTAAAGAAGCAGTCTTCCGGATCAATGGACACGAGACTGGCTCGGTTTTTGTTTACGTACAGGACCACCCCCCATACAGTGACTGGGGTAGCTCCCGCAGAACTCCTAATGGGCCGGAGACTTCGCACCCGCCTTAGTATGGTCTTCCCGGACATTGGCGCAAAAGTACGCCGCACACAAGAACAGCAGGGACCGGGATTGTCTCGGCATCGTCCGATTTGGCAGTTTGCGCCCGGTGACCCAGTATTCGTGCGGAATTTTGCTGGCGGTGCCCAATGGGTTCCTGGTGTAATCTTTCGCCAAACGGGCCCTATATCATACCAAGTGCAAGCCCAGGGTCGTCTCCAGCGAAAACATGTAGACCACATCCGGTCCTGAAGATCATCCCCGCAAAAGATTCCCTGCCCCCGGAGCGCAGTTCAACAGCGGCAAAGACCAGAAACAAGGGAAGGTAGTCCTCCAAATCTTCCACTGGTGCCTCACTCGAAGCCTGCGCAGGTCGTGACGGGACCGAATGGGGATAGAGACGCTGACATGACGGAGGCAGCAGACTCTGACTCCGAGATGGAGACACAGGATGAATCAGAGGGGGAATCCTCGGGTCCACAGGCCGCGGATGTACAACCGCGCCGTTCATCACGGAAGCGCCGGTCTCCGTCTCGTTATACGCCGCCTGATCCAGCGCCGCGTGCAAACGGCGTCCGGCCTGCGGCCAAACGAGTTCGACGCCTTCCTTCGCAAGGGCCTACGGTGGATTCCTTGGGCTTTGGGGGGGGGGGGGGGGGGGGGAGGGATGAAATAACCTGCCTACTGACGATTGGCTGGGGACTAAATGACTATCCCACAATCCTATGGGAGTATGAACTTCCCCAATGAGGGGGGTGGAGAAACTCCTACTATAAATAAGCTGGCCAGTCCAGGAACCAGGAGGAAGGAGAAGGTAGCAAGGGAAGTTACTGCTACTGTTATGTATATATTGTTATAGTAAATAAACGTTATTATTTTGTATCCTTAAAACTCGTGCTGGATTCTTCGGGGCCCTTACAAAAGCCACACTTGGAGTATAGTGTTCAATTCTGGTCACCACACTACCAGAAGGATGTGGAGGCTTTAGAGGGTGCAGAAGAGATTTACCAGGATGGTGCCTGGTGTCATGCGAGAGTGCCTTTAAGAACTGGATGTTTAAGCAATGCACCTTTAAGAAAACAGTGATGTCAGAATGGGTGGAGCTCAGCTCACTTCAGCCATTTTGCAGCTTTTTAGTTTCAGTTTGAAAAGTGCCTGGCTGTTTTGCTGGAGCTGAAGGCAACCAAGCTAATATATCGCTGCCATTCTACAGAAAATATATATATATCCTTTAACCTGATGTGATACTGTTTAAAGGTGTTAAGTCTCTTGGAAGTTTGAAGGAACATTTTAAGGAATTATTTACGGTTGCAATATTTTCTGAGTTATCTTTGAAGTAAGGGGTGTTAAGAGATCCAATGTTTATTTAAGATGTTAAGTTGAGTTCATGGAATAAACAGTGTTTTGTGTTTAAAAACCCACGTATCCATAATTGTAATCCCACACCTAGGGAAAAAGCCGCGTGCTCGGAAAGGCAACAAATCCATTAAAGGGAGAGGTTGGTTTAACTCCATGATACATTTTGGGGCTTTGAAAAAGCCTCGCCCATAACACTGGTATGGAGGGCATTATCTATGAGGAGTGGTTGAATAAGTCGGTTTGTTTTCACTGGCGACCTGATAGAGGTCTACAAAATTATGAGGGGCATAGACAGAGTGGAGAGTCAGAGGCTTTTCCCCAGGGTACAGGGGTCAATTACTAAGGTGTATAGGTTTAAGGTGCGAGGGGCAAGGTTTAGAGGAGATGTATGAGGCAAGTATTTTTACACAGAGGGTAGTGGGTGCCTGGAACTCGCTGCCGGAGGAAGTGGTGGAAGCAGGGACGATAGTGACATTTAAGGGGCTTATTGACAAATACATGAATGGGCTGGGAATAGAGGGATACGGATCCAGGAAGTGTAGAAGATTTTAGTTTAGTCGGGCAGCATTGTCGGCACGGGCTTGGAGGGCCTGTTCCTGTGCTGTACTTTTCTTTGTTCTTTGAACACATTCTCCTTTCTACTCTGTCCAGACTCCTCCTGATTTTGAATCCCTCATCAAACCTCCTCTCACCTAGAGATCCAATTATAACAATATTTCTACATAACTGAAATTTCTCATCCCTGGAACCATTCTTGTGAATCTTCCCTTTCTAATGCCTTCACATCTTTCCAAAATATGGTGCCCAGAACTGAACGCAATACTCCAGCCGTGGTCAAACTAGCGTTTAACCAGGATCCTTTGCATTTATGTCCTTATTAATAAAGCCAAGGATACTGCACACTTTTAAAAATCGTGCTCTCAACCAGTCCTGCCACCTTCAAGGATTTATGCACATATACACCTGGGTCCCTCTGCTCAGGCACCAGTTTAAAATTGTACCTTTAATTTTATATTGTCTTTCTGTGACCTTTCTACTAAATCACTTCATACTTCTCTGCATTAAATTTAATCTGCCACTTTTCTGCCCAATTCACCAATCGATGTCCTTTTGAGGTTCTGCACCACCCTCGTTGTTCATAATACTTCCAAGGTTCGTATCATCTGCAAATTTTGAAACTGTGTCCTCTACTCCAAGGTCATTCATGTAGATCAGGAGGATCAGGGGACCTAACACACATCCCTGGGGAACTCCACTATAAACCTTCCTCCAGTTGGAAAAACCATTCACCAGCAGTCTTTGTACCCGGTCATGCCAACAGTTGTCTCCATGTTGTATTCCATGAGCTGTAACTGTGCTCACAAGCCTCTTGTGGGCACTTTGCCTACTGGGAGGTCATTAACACCATCAATAGCATCAACACTCTATCTGCCACCTCATTGAAAAGCTCCAGCAAGAATTCCAAGACTAATAACCCTCTGAAAAGAAATTCCTCCTCATCTCTGCCTTAAATAAGAGACGGTTTATTTTTAAAATGTGTTGTTTTGCTCCAGATTCCCCTATGGGACCTATGCTTGTGCTACTCCACAGTTCACTGGTAGGAGTCATACCTGGCACAAAGGAAGATGGCTGTGGCTGTTGCAGTTCAATCATTTCAGTCCCAGGACTTCACTGCAGGAGTTCCTCAGGGTAATATCCTCAGCCCAACCATCTTCAGCTGCTTCATCAATCACCTTCCATCTAACACAAGATCAGAAGTAGGGATGTTTGCAAATGATTGCACAACGTAATAATAATATTTATTAGTGTCACAAGTAGGCTTACATTATCACTGCAATGAAGTCACTGCGAAAATCCCCCAGTCGCCACATTCCGGGCACATTGAGGGAGAATTGAGAATGGCCAATTCACCCAACAAGTACTTATTTCGGGGGGAAAGAAGGGAGGCAAGGGATTTGGGTTTCTGAACCTGATGTATTACTACTGGGCGGCGAATGTGGAGAAGATGCGGAGTTGGGTCAGAGGGGTTGATTCCCAGTGGGTCAGAATGGAGGAGAGCTTGTGTAGAGGGTCGGGATTGAAGGCGCTAGCAATAGCGCCGCTCCCGATGGCCCCGGGGAAATACTCAGGGAGTCCGGTAATAATAGCTCCATTGAGAATTTGGAGGCAGTTTTCCTAACACTTCGGGTTGGGGGCAGGGTCAAGGGAACTGCCCATTCGGGGGAACCACAGATTTGAGCCAGGGAAGTGGGGCGGAAATTTTCGGAAATGGGAGGAGAAGGGGATTAAGACACTAAAAGATTTGTTTCTTGGGTGTCGGTTTCCAGGATTGAAGGAGCTGGGAGCGAGGTATGGGCTGGAGCAGGGGGAAATGTTTACATACATGCAGGTTTGAGATTTTGCCAGGAAAGAGATCAGTGCTTCCCGATGGAGCTGGCCTCCACATTGATGGAGGGGGTGCTGGTGACAGGGGGACTGGAGAAGGGGGTAGTGTCGGCGGTTTACGGGGCTATTTTGGAAGAGGAGAAGGCACCACTGGAAGGGATCAAAGCAAAGTGGGAGGAAGAGTTGGGAGAGTGTATGGAAGAGAGTGTAGTGATCTGTACATACATCAGCACATACACCAGGGACTACAGACAGATGTAACAGCCACAGCATCACTAGAGGGCAGCATCAGAGACAGGTACAAAGGGTCCAGCCCAAGGGAGAATCTGCCTCTTTCAGAAGCACAGGGCTAGTGAGCAGCAGCAGACAGAGACAGCTCAGCATAGGCAGTTTACCTTAGCTTCCCTGGTCATACCTCTTGACTGTATTATATCTAGTTAAGCTCTGGAAACAGAACAAACCCACTGAATCAAGTATGTGTGTTAACTGGAAGTCTACAATCTTTATTCAGACTTAGAGAATAACATATGATACCAGGAGTGATTTCAGAAAGCTAGCTAGACACCAGCAAGAGAAGAAAAACCTAAACCAGATATTCAACTGTGGAAGACTTCGCAGCAAATGGATCCTTGACGACTAACTGATTCGATGGAACTTGTTGGAACTCCATGGCGGCTGGAAACAACCGGTAATTTAAGTTATAACTGGAAAATGTTTGAACAGCTGCTCCAAATATTTATCACAGCTAATGACTTAAGCACTGCCTCTGATGCAACAAAAATAGCCCTACTACTCTCAACAGGAGGGCATTAAGCTAGAGAAATCTATAATTGTTTTAATTAGAAGGTGAGGACAACACCAAAGTAGACGTTGTACTCAAAGTTTGATGAACACTAACAGTCACGCTGGTGAGATACTGGGAAGATTGAGGGCCCATCTCTGATTTTATTACAAATCTCAAGTTAATACCACAAGGCTGTGATTATGCTGATTTTAGAGACACTGTGATAATGCATCAATTAATTTCTGGACTATCTGATAAAAATTTGAGGGAAGAACTTTCACAAAATAAGTATCTAACTCTAGAAATCGCTATACAAAAATGCCTTGCTTATGAACAAAAACAAAATCAGTACGTTGAGTCTCTACAAACAAAGAATCATCATTTAGAAAACAAAATCGGTAAAAATGGCGCGAACACTCACCACGAGGCAGGGTTGAATCGGAGGAAAATGGAGGTCCTGACCAGCAGCCATCTTGAGAAAGGAGCCGCACATGCGCAGTTGCGAAAAGAGCGCACAGTACAGGAAACTCGGAGTGCGTATGGGCAATCGAGTCCTACACATGACATCATGAGTGTCATGATGTCAGAGGACCAGGACCACGCCCACTTAAAAGGGAAATGCACGAAAATGAATAAAAATAAACTTAAAGCTGCAAAACCCAATTTTCTTGCCTCAAAGACAGAACAATGCCCGAACTTACACCAGCGGTTGAAAATAACTTTCACAACACCCTGGAATAAGCAGTTAGCACCGCCCTAGATGATGATATGGTCCTTGTAGACTACGACTCAGACGAAGATTTGATCTTGGGAGATGGCTACCCCAGTACCAAATCCGAACAGCAACTAGAGGTGTTGTACCGTGAAGACCCCGATGATGAGTTCTTCGGATTGGGGAATCTTCAGCCCAGCATACATGACATCCCGACTCGTGAATGCAGGATTATGCTGCGGCCTGACGCCAAGAAACAGAGAGTGGTCCACGCACCACGAAGGGTCCCAGCCTCCACACAAGATGATTTGTTCATTGAACATGAAGAGAACGATCACAACTCCGAAACAAAAAGGGATGATTTGTCCATCGAACAATACACAGAATACTGCTCAGACATGGCTGAGTTATTCGGAGATCCTGATCATAGCATCAGCAACACGGTTGAAAAGCTCAATACGACTCTTCTCATGGTAGATTAATCCAATACCATGGTGCCATGGCAGATCATCGATACATGGGATGACAGCAATACCCAAGACGAAGACGGCACCACAGAGCACAGATCGACTCTACAGCGAGAACACTGCACAACTCCAGAGAGAGAGCGACAAAGGACTCCAGAGAGAGAGCGACAAAGGACTCCAGAGAGAGAGCGACAAAGGACTCCAGAGAGAGAGCGACAAAGGACTCCAGAGAGAGAGCGACAAAGGACTCCAGAGAGAGAGCGACAAAGGACTCCAGAGAGAGAGCGACAAAGGACTCCAGAGAGAGAGCGACAAAGGACTCCAGAGAGAGAGCGACAAAGGACTCCAGAGAGAGAGCGACAAAGGACTCCAGAGAGAGAGCGACAAAGGACTCCAGAGAGAGAGCGACAAAGGACTCCAGAGAGAGAGCGACAAAGGACTCCAGAGAGAGAGCGACGAAGGACTCCAGAGAGAGAGCGACGAAGGACTCCAGAGAGAGAGCGACGAAGGACTCCAGAGAGAGAGCGACGAAGGACTCCAGAGAGAGAGCGACGAAGGACTCCAGAGAGAGAGCGACGAAGGACTCCAGAGAGAGAGCGACGAAGGACTCCAGAGAGAGAGCGACGAAGGACTCCAGAGAGAGAGCGACGAAGGACTCCAGAGAGAGAGCGACGAAGGACTCCAGAGAGAGAGCGACGAAGGACTCCAGAGAGAGAGCGACGAAGGACTCCAGAGAGAGAGCGACGAAGGACTCCAGAGAGAGAGCGACGAAGGACTCCAGAGAGAGAGCGACGAAGGACGCCAGAGAGAGAGCGACGAAGGACTCCAGAGAGAGAGCGACGAAGGACTCCAGAGAGAGAGCGACGAAGGACTCCAGAGAGAGAGCGACGAAGGACTCCAGAGAGAGAGCGACGAAGGACTCCAGAGAGAGAGCGACGAAGGACTCCAGAGAGAGAGCGACGAAGGACTCCAGAGAGAGAGCGACGAAGGACTCCAGAGAGAGAGCGACGAAGGACTCCAGAGAGAGAGCGACGAAGGACTCCAGAGAGAGAGCGACGAAGGACTCCAGAGAGAGAGCGACGAAGGACTCCAGAGAGAGAGCGACGAAGGACTCCAGAGAGAGAGCGACGAAGGACTCCAGAGAGAGAGCGACGAAGGACTCCAGAGAGAGAGCGACGAAGGACTCCAGAGAGAGAGCGACGAAGGACTCCAGAGAGAGAGCGACGAAGGACTCCAGAGAGAGAGCGACGAAGGACTCCAGAGAGAGAGCGACGAAGGACTCCAGAGAGAGAGCGACGAAGGACTCCAGAGAGAGAGCGACGAAGGACTCCAGAGAGAGAGCGACGAAGGACTCCAGAGAGAGAGCGACGAAGGACTCCAGAGAGAGAGCGACGAAGGACTCCAGAGAGAGAGCGACGAAGGACTCCAGAGAGAGAGCGACGAAGGACTCCAGAGAGAGAGCGACGAAGGACTCCAGAGAGAGAGCGACGAAGGACTCCAGAGAGAGAGCGACGAAGGACTCCAGAGAGAGAGCGACGAAGGACTCCAGAGAGAGAGCGACGAAGGACTCCAGAGAGAGAGCGACGAAGGACTCCAGAGAGAGAGCGACGAAGGACTCCAGAGAGAGAGCGACGAAGGACTCCACAGAGAGAGCGACGAAGGACTCCACAGAGAGAGCGACGAAGGACTCCACAGAGAGAGCGACGAAGGACTCCACAGAGAGAGCGACGAAGGACTCCACAGAGAGAGCGACGAAGGACTCCACAGAGAGAGCGACGAAGGACTCCACAGAGAGAGCGACGAAGGACTCCACAGAGAGAGCGACGCAAGCCTCCACAGAGAGAGCGACGCAAGCCTCCACAGAGAGAGCGACGCAAGCCTCCACAGAGAGAGCGACGCAAGCCTCCACAGAGAGAGCGACGCAAGCCTCCACAAAGAGAGCGACGCAAGCCTCCACAAAGAGAGCGACGCAAGCCTCCACAAAGAGAGCGACGCAAGCCTCCACAAAGAGAGCGACGCAAGCCTCCACAAAGAGAGCGACGCAAGCCTCCACAAAGAGAGCGACGCAAGCCTCCACAAAGAGAGCGACGCAAGCCTCCACAAAGAGAGCGACGCAAGCCTCCACAAAGAGAGCGACGCAAGCCTCCACAAAGAGAGCGACGCAAGCCTCCACAAAGAGAGCGACGCAAGCCTCCACAAAGAGAGCGACGCAAGCCTCCACAAAGAGAGCGACGCAAGCCTCCACAAAGAGAGCGACGCAAGCCTCCACAAAGAGAGCGACGCAAGCCTCCACAAAGAGAGCGACGCAAGCCTCCACAAAGAGAGCGACGCAAGCCTCCACAAAGAGAGCGACGCAAGCCTCCACAAAGAGAGCGACGCAAGCCTCCACAAAGAGAGCGACGCAAGCCTCCACAAAGAGAGCGACGCAAGCCTCCACAAAGAGAGCGACGCAAGCCTCCACAAAGAGAGCGACGCAAGCCTCCACAAAGAGAGCGACGCAAGCCTCCACAAAGAGAGCGACGCAAGCCTCCACAAAGAGAGCGACGCAAGCCTCCACAAAGAGAGCGACGCAAGCCTCCACAAAGAGAGCGACGCAAGCCTCCACAAAGAGAGCGACGCAAGCCTCCACAAAGAGAGCGACGCAAGCCTCCACAAAGAGAGCGACGCAAGCCTCCACAAAGAGAGCGACGCAAGCCTCCACAAAGAGAGCGACGCAAGCCTCCACAAAGAGAGCGACGCAAGCCTCCACAAAGAGAGCGACGCAAGCCTCCACAAAGAGAGCGACGCAAGCCTCCACAAAGAGAGCGACGCAAGCCTCCACAAAGAGAGCGACGCAAGCCTCCACAAAGAGAGCGACGCAAGCCTCCACAAAGAGAGCGACGCAAGCCTCCACAAAGAGAGCGACGCAAGCCTCCACAAAGAGAGCGACGCAAGCCTCCACAAAGAGAGCGACGCAAGCCTCCACAAAGAGAGCGACGCAAGCCTCCACAAAGAGAGCGACGCAAGCCTCCACAAAGAGAGCGACGCAAGCCTCCACAAAGAGAGCGACGCAAGCCTCCACAAAGAGAGCGACGCAAGCCTCCACAAAGAGAGCGACGCAAGCCTCCACAAAGAGAGCGACGCAAGCCTCCACAAAGAGAGCGACGCAAGCCTCCACAAAGAGAGCGACGCAAGCCTCCACAAAGAGAGCGACGCAAGCCTCCACAAAGAGAGCGACGCAAGCCTCCACAAAGAGAGCGACGCAAGCCTCCACAAAGAGAGCGACGCAAGCCTCCACAAAGAGAGCGACGCAAGCCTCCACAAAGAGAGCGACGCAAGCCTCCACAAAGAGAGCGACGCAAGCCTCCACAAAGAGAGCGACGCAAGCCTCCACAAAGAGAGCGACGCAAGCCTCCACAAAGAGAGCGACGCAAGCCTCCACAAAGAGAGCGACGCAAGCCTCCACAAAGAGAGCGACGCAAGCCTCCACAAAGAGAGCGACGCAAGCCTCCACAAAGAGAGCGACGCAAGCCTCCACAAAGAGAGCGACGCAAGCCTCCACAAAGAGAGCGACGCAAGCCTCCACAAAGAGAGCGACGCAAGCCTCCACAAAGAGAGCGACGCAAGCCTCCACAAAGAGAGCGACGCAAGCCTCCACAAAGAGAGCGACGCAAGCCTCCACAAAGAGAGCGACGCAAGCCTCCACAAAGAGAGCGACGCAAGCCTCCACAAAGAGAGCGACGCAAGCCTCCACAAAGAGAGCGACGCAAGCATCCACAAAGAGAGCGACGCAAGCCTCCACAAAGAGAGCGACGCAAGCCTCCACAAAGAGAGCGACGCAAGCCTCCACAAAGAGAGCGACGCAAGCCTCCACAAAGAGAGCGACGCAAGCCTCCACAAAGCGAGCGACGCAAGCCTCCACAAAGCGAGCGACGCAAGCCTCCACAAAGCGAGCGACGCAAGCCTCCACAAAGCGAGCGACGCAAGCCTCCACAAAGAGAGCGACGCAAGCCTCCACAAAGAGAGCGACGCAAGCCTCCACAAATTGAGCGACGCAAGCCTCCACAAAGAGAGCGACGCAAGCCTCCACAAAGAGAGCGACGCAAGCCTCCACAAAGAGAGCGACGCAAGCCTCCACAAAGAGAGCGACGCAAGCCTCCACAAAGAGAGCGACGCAAGCCTCCACAAAGAGAGCGACGCAAGCCTCCACAAAGAGAGCGACGCAAGCCTCCACAAAGAGAGCGACGCAAGCCTCCACAAAGAGAGCGACGCAAGCCTCCACAAAGAGAGCGACGCAAGCCTCCACAAAGAGAGCGACGCAAGCCTCCACAAAGAGAGCGACGCAAGCCTCCACAAAGAGAGCGACGCAAGCCTCCACAAAGAGAGCGACGCAAGCCTCCACAAAGAGAGCGACGCAAGCCTCCACAAAGAGAGCGACGCAAGCCTCCACAAAGAGAGCGACGCAAGCCTCCACAAAGAGAGCGACGCAAGCCTCCACAAAGAGAGCGACGCAAGCCTCCACAAAGAGAGCGACGCAAGCCTCCACAAAGAGAGCGACGCAAGCCTCCACAAAGAGAGCGACGCAAGCCTCCACAAAGAGAGCGACGCAAGCCTCCACAAAGAGAGCGACGCAAGCCTCCACAAAGAGAGCGACGCAAGCCTCCACAAAGAGAGCGACGCAAGCCTCCACAAAGAGAGCGACGCAAGCCTCCACAAAGAGAGCGACGCAAGCCTCCACAAAGAGAGCGACGCAAGCCTCCACAAAGAGAGCGACGCAAGCCTCCACAAAGAGAGCGACGCAAGCCTCCACAAAGAGAGCGACGCAAGCCTCCACAAAGAGAGCGACGCAAGCCTCCACAAAGAGAGCGACGCAAGCCTCCACAAAGAGAGCGACGCAAGCCTCCACAAAGAGAGCGACGCAAGCCTCCAAAAAGAGAGCGACGCAAGCCTCCACAAAGAGAGCGACGCAAGCCTCCACAAAGAGAGCGACGCAAGCCTCCACAAAGAGAGCGACGCAAGCCTCCACAAAGAGAGCGACGCAAGCCTCCACAAAGAGAGCGACGCAAGCCTCCACAAAGAGAGCGACGCAAGCCTCCACAAAGAGAGCGACGCAAGCCTCCACAAAGAGAGCGACGCATGCCTCCACAGAGAGAGCGACGCAAGCGTCCACAGAGAGAGCGACGCAAGCCTCCACAAAGAGAGCGACGCAAGCCTCCACAAAGAGAGCGACGCAAGCCTCCACAAAGAGAGCGACGCAAGCCTCCATCAATGATCTGGCACGTCTTGCAGAGATTGCCGGAGCGGAGAAACTACGTCATCTTCTTCACAGCCTTCAACACGTCATTGATGACGATGAACATCTTGCCAAGGTCATCCCCCACTACTTGCCTTCAAACAACCGCGCAACCTCAAACGAACCATTGTTTGCAGCAAACTACCCAGTCTTCAGAACAGTGACCATGACACCACACAACCCTGCCATGGCAAGCTCTGCAAGACGTGCCAGATCATTGACATGGATACCACTATTACACGTGAGAACACCACCCACCAGGTACGTGGTACGTACTCGTGCGACTCGGCCAACGTTGTCTACCTCATACGCTGCAGGAAAGGATGTCCCGAAGCGTGGTACATTGGCGAGACCATGCAGACGCTGCGACAACGAATGAACGGACATCGCGCAACAATCACCAGGCAGGAATGTTCCCTTCCAGTCGGCGAACACTTCAGCAGTCAAGGGCATTCAGCCTCTGATCTCCGGGTAAGCGTTCTACAAGGCTGCATTCAGGACGCGCAACAACGCAGAATCGCCAAGCAGAAACTTATAGCCAAGTTCCGCACACATGAGTGCGGCCTCAACCGGGACCTGGGATTCATGTCACGTTACATTCATCCCCCACCATCTGGCCTGCGAAATCCTACCAACTGTCCTGTCTTGATGCAATTCACACCTCTTTAACCTGGGGTTACCCCATCTCTGGATCTGTAAAGATTTAATCACCTGCTAATGCTCGCTTTCCAAGCATTGTTTGGCATCTTTGAATTTGTCTATATGTGTTTCTGGAACATACCTCTTCTTTCACCTGAGGAAGGAGCAGCGCTCCGAAAGCTAGTGACATCAAAACAAACCTGTTGGACTTTAACCTGGTGTTGTAAGACCTCGTACTGTGCTCACCCCAGTCCAACGCCTTCATCTCCACATCATGGTCCTTAGATGAGCAAAGAAAACTCGGAGCAGTAAATGGGAGAACGCGGTGATCCGCGTTTATCAAGACTGGAGTGCAGAGGTGGCGAGAAGGGGGGCGAGCTTTAATCGGGCCAAGGCGGTGCTTCATAAAAAGATGATAAAATTTGGAATGCTGCAACCGGCAAGACTGTGGGTCACATATCGAGGGAGGCACCACTACTTTGAGACGGCGGATGAAGCGTGGACTTTTATTGTGGGAGAAAAACTGGAATGAGCGGGTTATTAAAAAGAACGTTTGAACAAAGTGGTGGGGCGAATGTGGGGGGCGAAGAGGGGGGTTAAAAAGGGGGGAAAAAAAGAGGAGTTTTATGTACTAATCCTGCGATGTGGTAACTTTTCTCTCTTCCACAGGTGGTGATGGGGGGAGGAGGGGAGGTGGAGGAGATGGGGCGTTGGCCATTGGGGGCGGGGCCAAGGGAGAAGCGCGGGCTTGGTTCCTGCGCTATGATAACCATGGCGGGAATAGAGAAGCAGGAAGGAGGGGGCGTCGCACGGTGCGAGCCGAGGTCACGGGGGGAAGCCGAGGTCGGCCAGAGTTTGCTGACTTCTGGGAGCAACATGGGGGGAGTAATTATGCTAGCGGGGGATCTAGCGGGGGGGGGGGGGGGGGGGGGGGGGGGGGATTACTGGGTTGCTGCTGCTGGGGAGAGGGCGGAGCTGGTATGGGAGGGGATGGGCGGGGGGGCACCGCCTGGGGGAGATACAGCTGCGTGGGAACCGGGTGAGGAGCTGGAAAAAGGGGATGGCTAATCGACAAGGGGGTGTGTCTAAGGGTGAGGGGGTGCATTGAAAAGTACTTGGAACTCAATGATAATGGGGAGGTCCAGGTGGGAGTGGTCTGGGAGGCGCTGAAGGCGGTGGTTAGAGGGGAGCTGATATCAATAAGGGCACATAAAGGGAAGCAGGAGAGTAAGGAACGGGAGCGGTTGCTGCAAGAACTTTTGAGGGTGGACAGACACCGGAGGAGGGACTGTACAGGGAAAGGCAAAGGCTACATGTAGAATTTGACTTGCTGACTACGGGCACTGCAGAGGCACAATGGAGGAAGGCACAGGGTGTACAGTACGAATATGGGGAGAAGGCGAGCAGGTTGCTGGCACACCAACTGAGGAAAAGGGGAGCAGCGAGGGAAATAGGGGGAGTGAGGGATGAGGAAGGAGAGATGGAGCGGGGAGCGGAGAGAGTGAATGGAGTGTTCAAGACATTTTATAAAAAATTATATGAAGCTCAACCCCCGGATGGGAGGGAGAGAATGATGGGCTTCTTGGATCGGCTGCAATTTCCCAAGGTGGAAGAGCAGGAAAGGGTGGGACTGGGAGCACAGATCGAGGTAGAAGAAGTGGTGAAAGGAATTAGGAGCATGTAGGCGGGAAAGGCCCCGGGACCGGATGGATTCCCAGTCGAATTCTATAGAAAATATGTGGACTTGCTCGCCCCGGTATTGACGAGGACCTTTAATGAGGCAAAGGAAAGGGGACAACTGCCCCCGACTATGTCTGAAGCAACGATATCGCTTCTCTTAAAGAAGGAAAAGGACCCGCTACAATGCAGGTCCGATAGACCTATTTCCCTCCTAAATGTAGATGCCAAGATCCTGGCCAAGGTAATGGCAATGAGAATAGAGGAATGTGTCCCGGGGGTGGTCCACGAGGACCAAACTGGGTTTGTGAAGGGGAGACAGCTGAACACGAATATACGGAGGCTGTTAGGGGTAATGATGATGCCCCCACCAGAGGGGGAAACGGAGATAGTAGTGGCGATGGATGCCGAGAAAGCATTTGATAGAGTGGAGTGGGATTATTTGTGGGAGGTGTTGAGGAGATTTGGTTTTGGAGAGGGGTATGTTAGATGGGTGCAGGTGTTGTATAGGGCCCCGATGGCGAGCGTGGTCACGAATGGACGGGGATCTGCATATTTTCGGCTCCATAGAGGGACAAGACAGGGATGCCCTCTGTCCCCATTATTGTTTGCACTGGCGATTGAGCCCCTGGCGATAGCGTTGAGGGGTTCCAAGAAGTGGAGGGGAGTACTTAGAGGAGGAGAAGAACACCGGGTATCTTTGTATGCGGACGATTTGTTACTATACGTGGCAGACCCAGCGGAGGGGATGCCAGAAATAATGCGGATACTTGGGGAGTTTGGGGATTTTTCAGGGTATAAATTGAACATGGGGAAAAGTGAGTTGTTTGTGGTGCATCCAGGGGAGCAGAGTAGAGAAATAGAGGACCTACCGTTGAGGAAGGTAACAGGGGACTTTCGTTACCTGGGGATCCAGATAGCCAAGAATTGGGGCACATTGCATAGGTTAAATTTAACGCGGTTGGTGGAACAAATGGAGGAGGATTTCAAGAGATGGGATATGGTATCCCTGTCACTGGCAGGGAGGGTGCAGGCGGTTAAGATGGTGGTCCTCCCGAGATTCCTCTTTGTGTTTCAGTGCCTCCCGGTGGTGATCACGAAGGCTTTTTTAAAAAGGATTGAAAAGAGCATCATGGGTTTTGTGTGGGCCAGGAAGACCCCGAGAGTGAGGAAGGGATTCTTACAGCGTAGCAAGGATAGGGGGGGGCTGGCACTACCAAGCCTAAGTGAGTATTATTGGGCCGCTAAGTGGATGGGAGAGGAGGAGGGAGCGGCGTGGAAGAGATTAGAGAGGGCGTCCTGTAGGGGGACTAGCCTACAGGCTATGGTGACAGCCCCATTGCCGTTCTCACCGAGGAACTACACCACAAACCCAGTGGTGGTGGCTACACTGAAGATTTGGGGACAGTGGAGACGGCATGGGGGAAAGACTGGAGCCTTGGGGGGGTCCCCGATAAGAAACAACCATAGGTTTGCCCCGGGGGGAATGGATGGGGGATATGGAATGTGGCAAAGAGCAGGAATAACGCAACTGAAAGATCTGTTTGTGGATGGGAAGTTCGCGAGTCTGGGAGCGCTGACCGAGAAATATGGGTTGCCCCAAGGGAATGCATTCAGGTATATGCAACTGAGGGCTTTTGCGAGGCAACAGGTGAGGGAATTCCCGCAGCTCCCGACACAAGAGGTGCAGGACAGAGTGATCTCAAAGACATGGGTGGGGGATAGTAAGGTGTCAGATATATATAGGGAAATGAGGGACGAAGGGGAGACTATGGTAGATGAACTAAAAGGGAAATGGGAAGAAGAGCTGGGGGAGGAGATCGAGGAGGGGCTGTGGGCAGATGCCCGAAGCAGGGTAAACTCGTCGTCCTCGTGTGCCAGGCTAAGCCTGATTCAGTTTAAGGTATTACACAGAGCGCATATGACTGGAGCACGGCTCAGTAAATTTTTTGGGGTGGAGGATAGGTGTGCGAGGTGCTCGAGAAGCCCAGCGAATCATACCCATATGTTTTGGTCATGCCCGGCACTACAGGGGTTTTGGATGGGGGTGACAAAGGTGCTTTCAAAAGTAGTGGGGGTCCGGGTCGAACCAAGCTGGGGGTTGGCTATATTTGGGGTTGCACAAGAGCCGGGAGTGCAGGAGGCGAGAGAGGCCGATGTTTTGGCCTTTGCGTCCCTAGTAGCCCGGCGCATGATATTGTTAATGTGGAAAGAAGCCAAGCCCCCGGGGGTGGAGACCTGGATAAATGACATGGCAGGGTTTATAAAGCTAGAGCGGATTAAGTTCGTTCTAAGGGGGTTGGCTCAAGGGTTCACCAGGCGGTGGCAACCGTTCGTCGAATACCTCGCAGAAAGATAGATGGATTGGAAAAAAGGCAGCAGCAGCTCAGGATGGGGGGGGGGGGGGGGGGAACCAGAAGGACTCTCAGGGTTGTTAATATATACTGTATAATATGTATAGGTCGTTGCGACAGATAATTATATATTGGACTGTTAAATTATATTTTTGGAGAGTGCTACTTGTGATAAGGTTGCCAATTAGGGTTAGTTTTCATTTTTGTTATTTATTTATTCATTTTTTGTTTATAAAATAGGTCATTGTTATTTGTATTGTTATAATATTATGTAAAGGATGCACAATGTACTGTGTTGGTTGACCAAAAATTCTCAATAAAATATTTATTAAAAAAAAGAGAGCGACGCGAGCCTCCACAAAGAGAGCGACGCGAGCCTCCACAAAGAGAGCGACGCGAGCCTCCACAAAGAGAGCGACGCGAGCCTCCACAAAGAGAGCGACGCGAGCCTCCACAAAGAGAGCGACGCGAGCCTCCACAAAGAGAGCGACGCGAGCCTCCACAAAGAGAGCGACGCGAGCCTCCACAAAGAGAGCGACGCGAGCCTCCACAAAGAGAGCGACGCGAGCCTCCACAAAGAGAGCGACGCGAGCCTCCACAAAGAGAGCGACGCGAGCCTCCACAAAGAGAGCGACGCGAGCCTCCACAAAGAGAGCGACGCGAGCCTCCACAAAGAGAGCGACGCGAGCCTCCACAAAGAGAGCGACGCGAGCCTCCACAAAGAGAGCGACGCGAGCCTCCACAAAGAGAGCGACGCGAGCCTCCACAAAGAGAGCGACGCGAGCCTCCACAAAGAGAGCGACGCGAGCCTCCACAAAGAGAGCGACGCGAGCCTCCACAAAGAGAGCGACGCGAGCCTCCACAAAGAGAGCGACGCGAGCCTCCACAAAGAGAGCGACGCGAGCCTCCACAAAGAGAGCGACGCGAGCCTCCACAAAGAGAGCGACGCGAGCCTCCACAAAGAGAGCGACGCGAGCCTCCACAAAGAGAGCGACGCGAGCCTCCACAAAGAGAGCGACGCGAGCCTCCACAAAGAGAGCGACGCGAGCCTCCACAAAGAGAGCGACGCGAGCCTCCACAAAGAGAGCGACGCGAGCCTCCACAAAGAGAGCGACGCGAGCCTCCACAAAGAGAGCGACGCGAGCCTCCACAAAGAGAGCGACGCAAGCCTCCACAAAGAGAGCGACGCAAGCCTCCACAGACAGCTTGGTGACAGACTCAAAAATGGAAGCAAGCAAACACTCCATAGTGAACGCCATGCATGTACAAGACCATGAAGATTTATCAAGCTTATTTGAGCCACCAGAAGAAGACACTGAATGTGTACCCACTGTATGTGAGACAAGTGATGAAGAAATCACAATTCCCATACTGGATGTGCAGGATCACAGCGACACTGACATATCTCAGCTCGTCTGCACAGAAGCATTCAATAATCAGAGGACGGCCACCCATGAGTCCAGAGAGGCCACGTCAATAGAAATCCTGAACATTTTGACTCCAGAAAAGGAGCACCACGACCCACAACAAAATGAAATTGTGAAGATTGTGATTCCAGAAAAGGAGCACAAAGAGATCACAGATGATTCAAATGAACCTGAAATAACTCCAAAAGAGGAGCACCTAGAAATCAATGATGATTCAAGCGAACCAGAAATGACTCTAGAAGAGGAGTACCAAGTAAGCAAAGAGGAGGAATCGAATCCACCACAAATGACTGATGTCACCAACATCAATGCAACATCAGATCATTCTCACAATTCTCAAGAAGACATGCTCAACGTAGCAGATACAAAGGACACTGACACCAATAACTGTGACAATGACTCAAATCAGCCACATGGCACACTCATTGAGCGCAACAAGAACAAAAACCGCAAGAAGCACAGCAGAAACAAGAACAAAAACAACATGCAGCGCAACAAGATCGACAAAAGCAACAAGTAGCATCCCAGAAATGACAAGCATGACAAGAAAAAGAATAAAAGCAAAACAACGAAAACAGAATCAACAAGCGTGACAAAAAGAAGAACGACAACAAGAATGACAACGAAAACAACATAGACAGAAACAACAATGAAGCAACGACCTGTACAACATGGTACAACTCTGCACGTGAAGGACAATGCCACAGCACACTGCGAAACAATGACATGACTACAAACATGCCATGGCATGATAAAGAATCTCACAAATTCACATCTGCTCCAGAACAAACAAGCAAAACAGCTTTCACGAACGATGACATACAGAGTCAATACTACAAACACAGGAAAAAGTCAAGGTCAGACAACGGTGCGACACAGAATCGCTACCCGCAATCAAATGGAACATGGGAAAAAGGTGTCTACATCATTCAACAGCAAAGCAGCCGAGTCACGTTCCAACATCAACCTAGCTCTGTATCGTACCGAGCAACCCCATTGAGCTCAGGACTGTCGCCAGCGCAAATGCTCTTCGGCAGAGACATCCGGACAACCCTACCGGCAAAGCAATTCCGAGACCCTGGCATGCACCGGTTCTCGACGACATGCGGGCACGATGCTCCAAACAAAAACTATACTACGATCAACATGCGATCCCACTCAAGCCACTGACAATAGGTGACACCATCAGAATCAGGGACCCACAAGGCGGATGGTCTGAGTCAGCCACGGTGATCAGGCAGGAGGCACTGCGGTCCTACATTGTCAAATTGTCTGCGGGAGTACTTTTTCGCTGTAACCGCCGGGATATATTAGAGATTCAACCTACAACGCCAGTATTTCCCACACTGGACTTGACCGAGTCCATTTGTCCACAGGACGTTCCTCGCCACACAACGCCAGACAGTACTCTTGATGACATCAAACCATCAACCCTACTACCACCGTTAAGACGCACTAGCAGAAGCCGTAAGGCACCCGATCAGCTAGATTTGTAACGACACTTCAACACACGCACAAGACGAATATGGACATTTCTCACGATGGACTCACAACAGTTAATTGTTTCTGTGTTACTTTTATCATTTTCACAGTGTGCAGATTTGCATATTCTCACCACTTGTTATGTACAGTTTTCTTGAGGCCAGTCTAGTAAACATGTCCAATGTGGGGGGGGGGGGGGGGGGAATGTAGTGATCTGTACATACATCTGCACATACACCAGGGACTACAGACAGATGTAACAGCCACAGCATCACTAGAGGGCAGCATCAGAGAATGGTAAAAAGGGTTCAGCCCAAGGGAGGATCCGCCTCTTTCAGAAGCACAAGGCTAGTGAGCAGCAGCACAGAGAGAGAGCTCAGCATAGGCAGTTTACCTTAGCTTCCCTGGTCCTACTTCTTGACTGTATTATATCTAGTTCAGCTCTGGAAACAGAACAAACCCACTGAATTAAGTATGTGTGTTAACTGGAAGTCTACAATCTTTATTCTGACTTAGAGAATAACATAGAGGGGTTCTTGTGTGAGGTGCTCCGGAGAGTGAACGCCTCCACCTTGTGCGCGAGGTTGGGGCTGATACAGCTGAAGGTGGTTATAGAGCGCACCTCACAAGGGCGAGGATGAGCTGGCTCTTTGAGGGGGTAGATGATGTATGTGAATGTTGCAGTGGGGGGGGGGGGCACAAATCACGTTCATATGTTTCGGTCCTGTCAAAAGGTGGAGGAGGATTACTGGAAGGAGGTTTTTAGGGTAATCTCTAAAGTGGTGCACGTGAAACTGGACCCGGGCCCTCGGGAGGCCATATTCGGGTTGTCGGACCAGCCGGGTGTGGAAATGGGCACGGAGGCAAATGTTGTAGCCTTTGTCTCATTGATTGCCTGAAGGCGGATCCTGTTGGGATGGGGAGCAACCTCTCCACCCTGTGCCCTGGAGTGGCGGGGGGGACCTGTTGGAATTCTTGACTCTTGAGAAGATTAAGTTTGAACTGAGGGGAAGGATGGAGGGGTTCTACAATTCATGGGCGTTATTTATTATGCACTTTCAAGAATTGGATAACATTGAACATTAGTGGGGGGGGGGAGGGGGCTGTATGTGTTAATGGTGATTATGGGTGATTCACGATTCCTTTCTGTTATTTGTTTATGTTAACATGCGGGCAGTTGTTTGGGGGTTAGTGGGAGGATGGGATTGTTGTTGTTAATATGGGGATTGACATTATATTCGTTACTGATTATTGTTTATTGGTGGTGGGTGTAAATTTGGGAGAAAATGTGAAAAGGAGAATAAAAATATATTTTTTAAATTACGTCTTTCGGGACTTGTGGAAGGAAATCAGAGCACGCGGAGGAAACCCGCATAGACACTGGGAGAATGTACAGACTCCACACAGACAGTGACCCAAGCCGGGAATCGAACCTGGGACCCTGGTGCCGCCTGGTTCAGGACCATTCACAAGTCTTCAGATACTGAAGTAGTCTGTGTTCATAAGCAGCAAGACCTGGGCAATATCCAGGCTTGGGCTTATACATGGCAAGTAACATTAATTAATTGAGTACCCAATTATTTTTTTTCCCTATTAAGGGCAATTTAGCATGGCCAATCCACCTACCCTGCACATCTTTGGATTGTGGGGGTGAGACCCATGCTGACAGGAGGAGAATGTGCACACTCCATATGGATAGCGACCTGGGGCCAGGATCGAACCCATGTCCTCAGCACTGTAAGGCAGAAGTGCTAACCACTGTGCCGCCTGCCAAGTAACATTTATGTCACATAAATGCCAGGCAATGAGAGAATCCAACAATCTCCATGACAAATCAACAGCACTGAAACCGCCACCACCAACATCCTGGGGTTTCCATGGACTAGAAACTGAACTGGCCCAGCCATATAAATACTGTGGCTACAAGAGTAGGTCAGTGGTTAGGAATTCTGCAGAGAGTAACTCACCTATTTTATAAATAAGTTCAGAGTACCCAATTATTGTTCTCCAATTAAGGGGCAATTTAGCATGACCAATTCACCTACCCTGCATATCTTTGGGTTGCGGAGGTGAGACACAGGGAGAATGTACAGATTCCACACACACTGACCCCGGGCTGGGATAGAACCTGGGTCCTCGGCGCCATGAGGATGCAGCTAACCACTGCATCACCGTGCTGCCCTGTAACTCATCTCCTAGCTCCTCAAAGCTCGTCTATCATCTACAAGGTACAAGTCAGGAGTGTAATGGAATACTTTCCACTTGTCAGATCTAACAGCATGCATTTGATACCATCCATGACAAAGCAGCCTGCTTGATTGGCACCACACCTACCACCTTAAACATGCGTTTCCTCCAGCATCGATGCAGTGTGTAAGATGCAGCAACTCCCTAAACCTCTAGAGCACCGGTGACCTCGACTGCCTAGAAGGGGACAAGGGCATCAGGCGTATGGGGACACACAAAGCCACATACCATCCTGATTTAGAACTATATCCAGACCAGGAATTAAACCATCCAGTGGAGGATTAGCTTCCCAAATTTCCATCTCTCCCTTTGTCGAGTTATAATCCTACAGAAATACACTGTCCTTCAAGGCACCATTGTCTGCATGCAAAGCAAGGTGATGCAGCAGCTAACAGAAGGGGAAATCAGAGCTCTGCCAGAAGCTACGCTCATCTGACAGCTACATACATGTATTTTGCAACAGGGCTCACATACTTCATTGACTGAAGTGCTGTGACCAACATGACATAATTGAAAGTTCTTTTGGCAGATCTTTCTTGGACCACACAGACAACGACAGCAGCCTGGTTTCAACCCAGGTTAAATTTAATATATATTTTCACATCTGTACACTAAGTGAGCAAGACAGTTTGTATGTACAGTTTACATGTTCCCCTTTCATCGGCCTTTCTCCGCGCCCCCCCCCCCCCCCCCCCCCACCCCCAGGCTCCACCTTGAGCCATTCCTTCCGTTGTATATGTTTTTTTTAAAATAATTTTTATTGGGGTTTTCACAAAATATCAACAACAGAATGAAAAAGGAGCCCAATAGAATTAAATACAGAACAAAGTAAAACAACCCCAATGCTCCCCTTCCCCCTATACATAAATAATAAATTAACACCCCGAATTAACACAAAGCAAATATATACACCCCCTCAGATCCCCCAGGGTAAATAAACAAAAATAAAATAGAACCCCCCCCACCCCCCCCCCCCCAGTTGCTGCTGACCATTGTCCACCGTTCTGCCAGGAAGTCCAAGAACAGTTGCCAACGCCTAAAGAACCCTTGTACCAATCCCCTTCAGGCGAATTTCACCCTCTCCAATTTAATAAACCCCGCCATATCGTTGATCCAGGATTCCACACTTGGGGGCCTCGCATCCCTCCACTGAAGAATCCTTCGCCGGGCTACCAGGGACGCAAAGGCCAGAATTCCGGCCTCTTTTGCCTCCTGCACTCCCGGCTCCCCTGCAAGCCCAAATATTGCGAGCCCCCAGCCCGGTCTGACCCTGGATCCTACCACCCTCGACACCGTCCTCACTACGCCCTTCCAAAATTCCTCCAGCGCTGGGCATGCCCAGAACACATGGGTGTGATTTGCTGGGCTCCCTGAGCACCTAACACACCTGTCCTCACCCCCAAAGAACCTGCTCATCCTTGTCCCGGTCACGTGTGCCCTGTGCAGCACCTTAAACTGTATGAGGCTGAGCCTCGCACACGAAGAGGAAGAGTTCACCCTCCCTAGGGCATCTGCCCACGTCCCCTCTTCGATCTCCTCTCCAACTCCTCCTCCCAATTACCTTTCAACTCCACCACCGAGGCCACCTCTTCCTCCTGCATCACCTGGTAAGTATCCGAGATCTTCCCCACTCTAAACGCCCCCCCCCCCCCCGGCCCGAGAGCACCCTGTCCTGTACCGTGCGTGGCAGCAGCAGCGGGAATTCCACCACTTGCCGCCTGGCAAACGCCCTTACCTGTAAATATCTAAAGGTGTTCCCGGGGGGGGGGGGGGGGGAGGAGCCCATACTTCTCCTCCAGGCTCGCGAACATCCCGTCCACAAACAGGTCCCCCAACCTTCGTATCCCTGCCCTGTGCCACCCCGAAAACGCTCCGTCTATTCTCCCTGGGACAAACCGGTGGTTCCCCCGTATTGGGGTCCACACCAAGGCCCGAACTTCCCCCGAGCCGCCTCCACTGCCCACAGATTTTGAGGGTAGCCGCCACTACCGGGCGTGTGGTATACGTCATTGGAGGGAGCGGCAGCGGCGCTGTTGCCAGCGCCTCCAGACTCGTACCTTCACAATACACCGTCTGCAGCCTCTTCCATGCAGCCCCCTCCATCACCCACTTGCGCACCATCGTCGCATTGGCAGCCCAGTAGTACCCACAGAGGTTGGGCAGTGCCAGCTTCCCCCCCCATCCCTACTCCGCTCCAGGAACACCCTTCTCACCCTCGGAGTCCCTCGCGCCCACACAAACCCCGTTATGCTCCTGTTGACCCACCTAAAGAAGGCCTTCGGGATAAACATGGGGAGGCACTGGAACAGGAACAAAAACCTTGGGAGCACCGCCATCTTAACTGACTGCACGCTATCCCCAGGGACAGCAGCAGCACGTCCCACCTCTTGAACTCCTCCTCCATTTGCTCCACCAGCCTCGTGTAATTAAGTCTATGCAGGGCCCCCCAGCTCCTGGCCACCTGGACCCCCAAATACCTGAAGCTCCTCTCCGCACTTTTTAGTGGGAGCTCGCCAATCCTCCTCTCCTGGTCCCCTGGGTGAACCACGAACAATTCGCTCTGCCCCATGTTGAGCTTGTACCCTGAGAAATCCCTGAACTCCGAGGATCCTCATTACCTCCGGCATTCCTCCCACCGGGTCCGCCACATATAGCAGCAAGTCGTCCACATAGAGCGATACCCTATGCTCCTCCCCACCCCGCACCAACCCCCTCCAGTTCCTCGACTCCCTCCGTGCCATAGCCAGGGGTTCAATCGTCAGTGCGAAGAGCAGGGGGGACAGGGGACACCCCTGCCTCGTCCCTCGATGCAACCAAAAGTTCTCAGACCTCCTCTTGTTTGTGGCCACACTCGCCATCGGGACCTCGTACAACAGCCTAACCCCTCCCCAAACGTGAACCTCTTCAGCACCTCCCACAAGTACCCCCACTCTGTCCTATCGATGGCCTTCTCAGCGTCCATCGCCACCACTATCTCCGCCTCCGCCTCCCCCTCCCTCGCCGGCATCATAACAACGTTCAGGAGCCTCCGCACATTCGCGTTCAACTGCCTCCCCTTCACGAACCCCGTCTGGTCTTCTTGGATGATCTGCGGCACACAATCCTCAATCCTCGTGGCTAAGACCTTCGCCAGTACATTTAGCAACAAAATCGGTCTGTAAGAACAACATTGCAGGGGATCCTTGTCCCGCTTCAGGATCAAGGAGATCAGTGCCCGGGACATCGTCGGGGGCAAAGCCCCCCCTCCCTTGTCTCATTGAAGGTCCTAACTAGCAACGGGCCCAACAGGTCCACATATTTCTTGTAGAATTCGACCGGGAAACCGTCCGGCCCTGGTGCCTTCCCCCCCTGCATGCTCCCTATCCCTTTGGCCAGCTCCTCCAGCCCAATCGGGGCCCCCAATCCCTCCACCAGTCCCTCCTCCACCTTCGGAAACCTCAATTGGTCCAGAAAGCAGTCCATTCCCTCCCTCCTCCCGTGGGGGCTCGGACCGAAGTCCCTGAAGAACCCATTGATGCTAACCCCACTCCGCACCACACTCCCTCCCCTATCCTTAACTCCCCGATCTCCCTAGCTGCGTCCCGCTTCCGAAGCTGATGCGCCAGCATCCGACTTGCCTTTTCCCACACTCATAAATCGCCCCCAGGGCCTTCCTGGTGGTCAACAGGTTGAATTCGGCCTGGAGGCTACGCCTCTTCCTCAACAGTCCCTCCTCAGGCACCTCCGCATACCTCCTGTCTACCCTCACAATCTCCCCCACCATCCTCTCTCTCTCCCTCTGCTCTCTCCTCTCCTTGTGGGCCCTAATGGAGATAAGCTCTCCCCTAACCACCTCCTCCCATACCATCCCCACTCGGACCTCCCCGTTACCGTTGGCCTCCAGGTATCACTCTATGCTTCCTCGGACCCGCTCCCTCACCTCCTCGTCCGCCAACAGCCCCACCTCCAAGCGCCACAATGGCCGCTGGTCCCTCTCCTCCCCCAGCTCTAGGTCTACCCAATGCGGGGCATGATCCGAAATGGCTATCGCCGAGTACTCCGTATCCTCTACTCTCGCTATCAGCGCCCTACTCATAATAAAAAAGTCGATCCGGGAATAAGCCTTATGAGCACGCGAGAATGAAAATTGCCTAGCCCCCAGCCTTGCAAATCTCCAAGGGTCCACCCCTCCCATCTGGTCCATAAACCCCCTCAGCACCTTAGCCGCCGCCGGCTTCCTACCCGTACTAGACCTGGAGCGATCCAGTGCCGGATCCAACACCATGTTAAAGTCTCCCCCATTATCAGGCACCCCACTTCCAAGTCCGGGATCCGACCCAACATGCGCCGCATAAAACCCGCATCCTCCCAGTTCGAGGCATACACATTGACCAGCACCACCCTCTCCCCTTGCAGCTTACCACTTACCATTACGTACCTGCCGCCATTGTCTGTCACAATGCTCGACGCCTCGAACAACACCCTCTTTCCCACCAAGATCGCCACCCCCCGATTTTTGGCATCCAGCCCCGAGTGAAACACCTGACCTACCCACCCCTTCCTCAATCTTACCTGGTCTGCCTCCTTCAGGTGTGTCTCCTGGAGCATGACCACATCAGCCTTCAGCCCCTTCAGGTGCGTGAACACCCAGGCCCGCTTGACCGGCCCGTTCAGTCCCCTTACATTCCAGGTTAACAGCCGGATCAGGGAGCTACCCGCCCCCCTCCGACGAGCCATATCCCCTCCTTGGCCAGCCACGCGCCCTCACCCCACTCCCGGCCCGTTCCCCACGGCGGCAGACCCCCGTCCCAATCCCCACTACCCGCTCCAGCTCCCCCTTGACCATATCAGCAGCAATCCGGTCCCGTCCCCCCCCCCTCCCCCAGCTAGGACCCCTCCTAGCTCCTTTACTCCCCCCATTGGACTCCCGCAAGTCAGCTGACTCCTGCTGACCCCGGCCGCTCCCACCTCTCCTTCGACTCCTCCCATGGTGGGACATACCCTCCTCCTCCATTACCCATCCACAGGCTCTCTGCCTCCCCCTTCCATCCCAAGCGCGGAAAACAACCCTCGTTTCCACGCCCCCTCCAGCCTTCAGCGCGGGAAAAAGCCTGCGCTTTCCACCTGCCCAGCCCCGCCACCTCTGATGCCACTCCTTTTACAGGCCCAGTCTCCTCACCCCCGACTCGGGCCTCACCCTCCCCCGCGGGGCCTCATCCCCCCTACCGGCCATCCACCCCTACCCCATTTACTTACCCCCCTCCACTAGCCCACCCGACAGACCCAACCAAAACAGTGTCCAACCCACCTTAACCACCCTCACCGAACCAAAAAGAAATAAGAGCAAAGAACCCCTCCTCAAAATGTAACACCCCAACAGCAATCCCCGACCACCCATCCCGACCTTCAGTTTGTGTCCAGCTTCTCGGCCTGGACAAAGGCCCACGCCTCCTCCGGAGACTCAAAATAATGGTGCCGGTCCTTGTAGGTGACCCACAGTCACGCCGGCTGCAGCATGCCAAACTTCACCCCCTTCTTGTGCTGCACCGCCTTCGCCAGATTATACCCGGCCCTCTTCTTCGCCACCTCCGCACTCCAGTCCTGGTATATTCGAACCTCCGCATTCTCCCACCTGCTGCTCCTCTCTTTCTTGGCCCACCTGAGAACACACTCCCGATCGACGAACCGATGGAACCGCACCAGCACCGCCCGCGGCGGCTCATTCACTTGGGCCTCCTCGCCAGCACTCTATGGGCCCCTTCCAGCTCCAGGGGCCCCTGGAAGGACCCCGCTCCCATCAGCGAGTTTAACATGGTGACCACATGGAGGCCCAGAATCCGCAAATTCTTCCACCTCGACCGATTCTCCGTCTCCTCGAACAGTTCCTGCCATTTCTTGTGGAGCGCCTCGTGCGCCTCCACCTTTACCGCAAGGCCCAAGATCTCGTCCTCGTTGTCGGAGATCTTTTGTTGGACCTCACAGATCGCCACCCCCTGGGCTGTCTGGGTCTCCAGCAGCTTGTCGATAGAAGCCTTCATCGGCTCCAGCAGGACCGCTTTGATCTCCCTGAAGCAGCGCTGGATAACCTCCTGCTGTTCCTGCGCCCATTGCATCCACACTGCCTGGTCCCCGCCCGCCGCCATTTTGCTCTTCTTTCCTCGCACCTTCTTTGGGTTCACCACCACTTTTTTAGTCGCCCCGCTCCTGGTCCAAGCCATACACTGTCGAGGAACTATTGCAATCTCCTTCCCACACCGGGAAACGTCGAAAGAATGCCGTTGGGGGCCCTGAAAAGAGCCCAAAAGTCCGTTTTTAGCGGGAGCTGCCGAATGTGTGACTTCGCACTGCATAGCCGCAACCGGAAGTGCTTCCGTTGTATATGTTGTTGGCTCTTTCATTTTGTATTTGTTGCTGATGCCCCTGTGGCTATGTGTGTGTGTGTGTGTGTGTGTGTGTGTGGGGGGGGGGGGGGGGGGGGGGGGAAGGAGAATTCCCCCCCCTCCTGGTCTTTACGTCTGTCCCCTCATGATATTTCCCTGGGTTCCTTTCTTGCTGCGCCCCCCTCCCCCCTTCCTATCCGCTATTGGTCTCAAACAGGTCCTGGAACAGGCTAATGAATGGCCCCTGCGCTTTGTGGAATACCTCGTCCAACCCGCTGATGGTGTATTTGACCTCCTCCAGGTGGAGAAATACCGATAGGTCTGCCAGCCAGACTGCAGCGGTGGGTGATGCTGATCGCCAGCCACTGGCCCTCTTCCCCATATGAAGATCCGGTTGGTCCAACACCGTGAAAACGGTCACTCTCGGGCATGGCTCCATCCTCACCCCCATAACCCTGGACATCACCTCGAAGTCTGGGGCAGGTCCAGAACATGTGGCCGTGGTGGCCAGGCCTCCCTGACACCGTTCACCGGGAAGAAACTGTTCATTTGAGTTCTGATTAGGTGTGCTCTGTGAACCACTTTAAACTGCATGAGGCTTAGCCTTGCGCAAGTGGTGTCTAGACTGGCTTGTGGGAATTGGTGGTTACTGCAGATGGAGGCCATGGTGGCCACCTGAGTTAAGCCGAAGTGTTGTCTCATTCATCTGGTTCCAGGTTTTTAAACATAGCTACCACCACTGGGCTGGATGCGTACTTTGGCGTGGGAGAGCCTGTGGTAGCTCGGGCTCGGAGGGTCGTTTCTGTACAGGAGGACTCCTCCATTTTCATCCATTCCATGCTTGGCTCCCTTACCCATCCCCTCACTCTCTCGGCTGTGGCTGCCGAGTATCGGCAGTGGTAATACTGCAGGTTCGGAAGGACCAGGCCGCCCATGTTTCTTCCCCTCTGCAGTAAAGTCTTGGGGATTCTTGGATTCCCTCCACACAAAACGCCATAATCATTTTATCTATTGCTTGGTAAAAGACCTTGGCGATGAAGATCGTTATATATCTAAACAGGAAGAGGAACCTTGGGCAGTACGTTCATCTTGATCGTGTGCACCCTCCCTGCCAGGGAGAGTGGGAGTGCATCCCATCTCTGTAGGTCCTTTTTAAACTTCTTCCTTCAGACTGGTCAGATTCCACTTGTGGATCCGTGTTCAGTCGGTATGACTACCCAAGGTGGGCTCCCTGGCAGTGGCATGGGCAACTAACACAGAACATTGTAGACATTGGTGGAAGATCCCATCACTGGATAATTGGAGATTCCTTGGAAGGGTAGATAGGAGGGGTTGTATATAGTCCTAGCAAAGCAGGTCATGTGACATTTAGTGGGATACAGATGATGTAATTAATGGGAGAAGCCAGGCCTGTCTGTAGTTTTGCAATTTGTAATAGGATTTGAGTCTGCTAGGTTGAGCAGACATGTATTGGTTCAGCTCTTGAAAGGGTCTCTCGCTCTCTCTCAAAAAGTTTCTACACAGCTAAGCAGGTTTGTTAACTCCTAAGTGGCATTTGAACTGTATTGGGTTGGAGTTAGGAGGTGCAGATAATAAGTTTAAGATTTTTCTTTTGCCCAAGAACTGTTTAACTGATGGTAGCTGGCAGTCACTATGATGGGGGTGTACTACAGACCTCCCACGGGAAGTTGAAGAACAGATATGTAAGCAGATTCTGGATAGATGTAGAAATAATAGGGTCCTTTAGGGCTAGGGGTCTGGATGGTGAGGAATTTGTTAAGTGTCCCCAAGAAGGTTTTTTGGAACAAAATGTGGATAGTACGACTAAAGAGGGTGCTATATTGGGCCGAGTACTCGGGAAGGAGCCCGGCCAGGTCATCAAAGTTGCAGTGGGAGAACATGTGGCGAACAGTGACCACAATTCCGTAAGCTTTCGGACACTCATGGAAAAGGACAAGTGTTGTTCTAGGGTTAAGGTGCTAAACTGGGGGAAGGCTAACTACAGCCAGATTAGGCAGGATTAGGAGGCTGTTGTTTGAGAGAGGCTGTTTGAGGGTAAA